>NW_017042383.1:0-222 GCF_001483705.2 Eufriesea mexicana | reverse complement strand
CATCCATACATGCATAAATCCATACATGCATACATCCATAAATCCATCCATCCATACATCCATGCGTCCATCCATCCATGCATAAATACACACATCAACACACAGATCCATAAATACACGCATACATTCATCCATACATACATCCATACATCCAGACACACATCCATACAAACATCCATTCATACATCCATTCATTCATCCATGCATACATCCATACATACG
>NW_017042382.1:0-222 GCF_001483705.2 Eufriesea mexicana | reverse complement strand
CAGCGGAGTATTCTGTCAACGTGGACCCCAAGGCAGCGGAGTATTCTGTCAACGTGGACCTCAAGAAAGCGGAGTTCTCTGTCAACGTGGATCCCAAGAAAGCGGAGTTCCCTGTCAACGTGGACCCCAAGAAACCGGAGTTCTCTGTCAACATGGACCCCAAGACATCGGAGTTCTCTGCCAACGTGGACCCCAAGAAAGCGGAGATCCCTGTCAACATGG
>NW_017042381.1:0-222 GCF_001483705.2 Eufriesea mexicana | reverse complement strand
AGGTTTCGAACAACAATTAATATTTTTCTATATAAACTAGGAATTGTGATCGAAAAAATTCCCCAAAATATTCGTTTTTGGTAAAAGTTATCCTAAATTTCCATTGAGTCTATTGAATTATCCTAAATTTACAGTACATTGCAGTATATTTTGACACAAAAAGAATTTAATGATCTATAATAATGTGACCTTCACGTGACATTGACTTCAAAAATATAGATT
>NW_017042380.1:0-222 GCF_001483705.2 Eufriesea mexicana | reverse complement strand
AACATACTCCCATCCATACATACATCGACCCATGCATATATACATCCATACATCCATCCACCAATCCATCAATCCATCATTACATCCAAACATACGTCAACACATACATCCATCCATCCATACACCCATGCATATATAAATCCATACATCCATACATCTGTACATCCACACATTTGTACATCCATACACCCATACAACCATACATCCTTACATCCATTCATC
>NW_017042379.1:0-222 GCF_001483705.2 Eufriesea mexicana | reverse complement strand
CGACCTATTCACCAAGCTATAACAGAATACAGATTTTGAATAGATATATTATCCGGCAAGTAGGCGGCTGTACTTGCCATTGAATTGAAGGCGTTAGGCGTTGTAATCACCAAGCAATAACGGATTATAGATATTGAATAGACCTATTCTCTGGCAAGCAGATGTCTGTTCTTGCCATTGGATTGAAGGCGTTAGGCGATCTATTCACCAAGCTATAACAGG
>NW_017042378.1:0-222 GCF_001483705.2 Eufriesea mexicana | reverse complement strand
ACAACGATATTAGTCGAAGCTGTCAATAAAATTGAATTTTCCAGCACGATGCTATAGCATTGCTATGTCTATAGCAAGCCAGTAGAATATTTCCACCTTATTTGTACAAGATAGCTAGCTCTCCACGATATTAGTCAAAAATGTAAATTAAATTGGGATTTCCACCCAGATTCTACTTCATTGCAATGGCTATAGTACTCCAGAGGGATCTTTCCTCCTTAC
>NW_017042377.1:0-222 GCF_001483705.2 Eufriesea mexicana | reverse complement strand
ATTGCAATGTCTACCGCACGCCAATAGAATGTAACTTCTTATTTATGCAAGATAGTTAGCTCCTCACGATATCGGTCGAAAATGTCAATAAAATTGATTTTTCCCACAAGATTCTATCGCATTGCAATGGTTATAGAAGGCCAGAAGGGTTCTCCCTCGTTACTTATGCAAGAAAGTTGGCTCACCACGATATTAGTCGAAAATGTCAATAAAATTTAACTT
>NW_017042376.1:0-222 GCF_001483705.2 Eufriesea mexicana | reverse complement strand
AACCAATGGCAAGTACAGCCATCTACTTGCCAGAGAATAGGTCTAATCAAAATCTATAACCTACTACAGCTTGGTGAATGGTTCGCATAACGCCTTCAATCCAGTGACAAATACAGCCATTTTCTTGCCAGAGAACAAGTCTATTCAAAATCTATAACATCTAATAGCTTGGTGAATAGGTCGCACATCGCTTTTAATCCAATGGCAAGTACAGCCATCTAC
>NW_017042375.1:0-222 GCF_001483705.2 Eufriesea mexicana | reverse complement strand
CAGGCCTAAAGCAACGTAACCTAACTCAACCGAACGTATCCTAACAGAGCCTAACATGCCGCGACCACTATTGCTGACATCCAGACGGTCGAGCAGAGTGTAGAAGATCCTTGTAGAGCATGGAAGTCCACCGAAGTGCGTCGTATAGCACAAAGGTCTAGGCTGCCCTATCCTAACCACACCAAACTTAAAATAAGCAAAACGTACCCTAACTCAACCTAA
>NW_017042374.1:0-222 GCF_001483705.2 Eufriesea mexicana | reverse complement strand
CATCCATACATACATCCATACATACATCCTTACATACATCAACACAAACATCCATAAATACATACATACAATCATCCATGCATAAATCCATACATACATCCATGCAAACATCCATATATGCATCCAAACATACATGCATGCATTCATCCATACACACACACATACAAACGTCCATACATACATCCATACATCCATCCATCCGTACATCCATACTTCCATCCG
>NW_017042373.1:0-222 GCF_001483705.2 Eufriesea mexicana | reverse complement strand
GTCAGTTGTTAATATCTGGAGCAATAATCCTCCAGACGCTTGTCATTCTAGAATGCTATGGAATGGAACGTTATCAACGAACAGGTTTATCGAATGACTACTGGACTCCGTTGATGGATGTAATAAGCTCTGTAGTGTCCATTGTAAATATCTGTAGCTATAACCGTACTATAGGTTGACTACCACAGAACAGCAGTTGAATTGAAGTTGTCAGTGAAAGAT
>NW_017042372.1:0-222 GCF_001483705.2 Eufriesea mexicana | reverse complement strand
GCTACCCTATCCAAACCTAACCACACCTTACCTAACCGTATGCAGCAAAGCTCCACCTAACGCCCTGCGACCACCATTCCTTGCGTCCACGGAGACAAGCAGAGCGTAGGAGGGCAAATTAGATTGCAGAAGTACATAGAAGGGCAGTGTGTAGCACGGAAGTCAACGCTATCCCAGCCTAACCTAGCATAACCTAATATAACCAAACGCTATCAAACCCAA
>NW_017042371.1:0-222 GCF_001483705.2 Eufriesea mexicana | reverse complement strand
GGTCACTTCCATCCTAAGTCCAAACACACTTGGCATTCTTTCAGGGCCGTACTTATTCCAATCCTACATATCGGTAGTGATATTAACAATTGATAAAGCAGTACTGAGTACAGCCATCATCGCAGCACTGTAGCCGTTAGAATACTTTGTTCACTGATGATTTAAATTCCTCAGCAATTCTAGAATAATCAATATTGTTGCGACGGCAATAATAGGTGGTAG
>NW_017042370.1:0-222 GCF_001483705.2 Eufriesea mexicana | reverse complement strand
TTACTGTATTTTTACTAACATTATTGCAATTATTTATTCACTATATTCTTACTACAATTAATACATTTATTCATTTTCTGTATTCTTATTACAATTAATACAATTATTTTTTTACTATATTCTTACTACAATTAATGCAATTATTTATTTACTGCATTCTTACTAACATTAATACAATTATTTATTTATTATATTCTTACTAATATTAATACAATTATTTAT
>NW_017042369.1:0-222 GCF_001483705.2 Eufriesea mexicana | reverse complement strand
CCTCCTTATTTATGCAAGAATGTTACCAAACCACGATATTTGTCGAAAATGTAAATAAAATTGGATTTTCGAACCAGATGCTACAGCATTGCAATGGCTATAGCACGCTACTAGGTACTTTCCTCCTCATTTATAGAAGAAAGTTAGATCACCACGATATTAGTCGTAAATGTCAATGAAATTGAATTTTCCATCCAGATACTATAGAATTGCAATGGCCAT
>NW_017042368.1:0-222 GCF_001483705.2 Eufriesea mexicana | reverse complement strand
CGTAACCTGACACATCGTAACGTGCCGTGACAACTATTGCTGGCCTCCCCAGAACAAAGCAGGGCACTTCAGTGGAGGGTAGAACGCAGAAATCCATTGAATAGCAGTGTATATCGGAGAAGTCTAAGCCACCCGATTTCAACCCAAGCCAAGAGCAGGAGGCCAAACGTAGCGAAGCACAAACTAACGCGACGAGGCCGCTGTTGTTACGCTCCCGAGAGC
>NW_017042367.1:0-222 GCF_001483705.2 Eufriesea mexicana | reverse complement strand
TATATCTGGCTATGTCACGTTTGGTCAGGTTAGGGGGGATAAGTTAGATTTCTGTGTTATACACTGCTATTTGGTGCATACGTTCACTCTGCTGTGCTCTAATATGCTCTGCTTGGCCCTGGCTTCCCCGGCATTAGTAGTCTCGGCACGTTAGGTTTGGCTAGGCTACGTTTGGTTAGGTTATGCTGGTTTGGGTTAGGTTCGGATAGCTTTGTCTGTCGT
>NW_017042366.1:0-222 GCF_001483705.2 Eufriesea mexicana | reverse complement strand
AATGGGTTACGATATTCCTGACTTTTGCGCTATACACCGCAATTTGGTGTCTTTCTGCGCTCTACCGTGCTCCAGTATATTCGGCTTGGTTGTAGGGAGGAAATCAATAGCGTTCTCGGCACGTTAGATCGAGTTATGTTACGTTCTGTTATGCTATGGTAGGTTAAGTTAGATGATGGTAGCTTTGATTTTCGTAACGTGCACTGTTATTCGGTGCATTTC
>NW_017042365.1:0-222 GCF_001483705.2 Eufriesea mexicana | reverse complement strand
CGTTTCAGTGCAATAGGATCTTCCTGGAAAGTTCAATTTTATTGACATTTTTGACTAATTTCGTTGTGAGATAACTTCCTTGCATAAATAAGCAGGGTAGAAACTATTGGCGTGCTGTAGACATTGCAATGAAATAGAGTGTGGTTGGAAAATTCAATGTTATCGACATTTTCGGTTTATATCGTGGTGAGATGACATCCTCGCATATATAAGTAGGATAGA
>NW_017042364.1:0-222 GCF_001483705.2 Eufriesea mexicana | reverse complement strand
ACACACATTTCGTAGATATTAAATTACCGATATTTCTTCGAGCATCGGTTAAAAATTCTCTTTCTTTTCTTAGAAATTCGATCGCTGTACAATTCTCTCCTCTGACGCCATATTTATCAAACGAGTCGAAATGTCCGCTTTCGGATGTTAAATTTTCGTAATTACCGAAATCGCGCGACTGCTTTCGATACGAAGTCGATATTAACTTTTATTCGGATAAGA
>NW_017042363.1:0-222 GCF_001483705.2 Eufriesea mexicana | reverse complement strand
ATAGCTTAGCGTTTTGTGCTACATGCAGCTATCCGCGGATTAATGCACTTCACTGTGCTCTTGCATATTCTGCTTGGCTCTGGGGATGCCTGCAACAGTGGCCCCGGCACGTCATGATGTGTCAAGTAACGTTCGGCTGGGTTGTGTTAGGCCATGTTAGGTTATGGTTGCATTAACTTTTCCGCTGCGCACAGCTTTTCGGTGGATTTCTGCGCCCTACTT
>NW_017042362.1:0-222 GCF_001483705.2 Eufriesea mexicana | reverse complement strand
GGAGGGCAGCAGGAGCGGACTTGGTACGCTTGGTTGAATTACGTTAGGTTAGCTTAGGACAGGTTAGTCTAAGTTCGGCTATGATGGCTTTGAATCTAATGATGTACACTGGCATTCTGTGGGTTTCTGCGCCGAACAGAGCTCTAGTACATTTTGCCTGGCTATGGTGTGGCCAGCAGTATCGGCTTCGGCTCGTTTGTCTTGGACATGTTGCGTTTGGCT
>NW_017042361.1:0-222 GCF_001483705.2 Eufriesea mexicana | reverse complement strand
CGTTCGAGTGGAAGGATGTATGGATGTATGGACCTGTGGATGTATGGATGTGTGGATGGATGTTTGTATGGGTGGATAGATGTATGGATCGATGGTTGTATGGATGGGTGCTTGTATGGTTGGATGGATGTATGGTTCGATGGATGTATGGATGTATGTATGTATGGACCTGTGGATGTATGGATGTGTGGATGGATGGTTGTATGGGTGGATAGATGTATG
>NW_017042360.1:0-222 GCF_001483705.2 Eufriesea mexicana | reverse complement strand
TGCTGTAGACATTGCAATGCAATAGAATCGTCCTGGAAAATTCAATTTTATTGTCATTTTCTACAAGTATCGTGGTGTGCTACATTCCTTCCCTAAGTAAGGGGAAAGATCCTTCCGGAGTGCTATAGCCATTGCAATGCTATAGAATCTGGTTCGGAAATTCAATTTCATTTACATTTTCGACTAATATCGAGATGAGCTAACCTTCTTGCATAAATAAGG
>NW_017042359.1:0-222 GCF_001483705.2 Eufriesea mexicana | reverse complement strand
ACTTGAAGTCAAATTGCACCCTATCAATAGTAGTGATTTGAAGTCAAATGCATTCTATAAATAGTGGCAACTTGAAGTTAAATTGCACTATATCAATAGTGGTGATTCGAAGTCAAATTGCACCCTTTTAATGGTAGTGATTTGAAGTCAAATTGGCTCAATATCAATAGTGATAACTTGAAGTCAAATTGCACCCTACTAATAATGGTGATTTTAAATCAA
>NW_017042358.1:0-222 GCF_001483705.2 Eufriesea mexicana | reverse complement strand
ATTGTTAAAAATGTTAAAATTAATAATTTAAATTTTATGAAACTGTGCAATTGGTCAAGGCTCAATAAAATGTTGAAAATGTTTATCAACTATTGTTAAAAATGTTAAAGTTAATAATTTAAAAGTTCATTGAAAGTGATTATCTTTTTATGGAGGAGGGTTATTAATTATGTTGACTTCGATATAAAGTAAGGTATATTCAGTTATGGCAATATTGCCGTC
>NW_017042357.1:0-222 GCF_001483705.2 Eufriesea mexicana | reverse complement strand
TGACATCGCCGGAAGAAAGCACAACATACTGGAGCACAGGAGAGCGCAGAAACCCGCCGCACTTAAGTGCAAGGCACAAAGGTAAAAGATATTCTAACTTAAGCTGACAAAACCAAACCTAGCCAAATGAAGCTTATCTCAACCTACCGTGCTGAGACAATATCTGCTGGTATGCCCAGTTCCAAGCAGAGCATATTAGGATACAGTGGAGTGCAGAAATCC
>NW_017042356.1:0-222 GCF_001483705.2 Eufriesea mexicana | reverse complement strand
GTGGTCACATGTGTGAATTGCGTGAGCGTGGATCACGTGGTTCGGATTTTAGTGCGTTTTAAAATCTGAGTCAATTCGTTGGTACGGCGAGTACTTCTCTTCGCCGCCCTGAGCTTGCAAGCTTAACTAGCAGAGCGAGACTTCGCCGCATGAGAGCTCAAGGACGTGCCTAAAGGTCTGCATTGTCACAGAGAGCTTTCGAGCTTTCGCGATTTTTTGCCC
>NW_017042355.1:0-222 GCF_001483705.2 Eufriesea mexicana | reverse complement strand
GCTCGTAATAAATGTATGTAGGAAAGAAATAAATAGGCCCTGAAAGAATGGCAAGAGTGTTTAAGCTTAGAATGAAAATGGCCGCGTGTAAGAGGATCAAATGTAAGGGATGTTTGTGACAGAGTCAAATGCGATAAACAAGTGGAGGTCTGTGAATGCGTCCGAGTGTTTAGGATACCGACAGATTGAGAAAGAGAGCGTGGGTATGAAAGAAGACAGAGA
>NW_017042354.1:0-222 GCF_001483705.2 Eufriesea mexicana | reverse complement strand
GAGTAGAGTATAGTAGAGCAGCGCAGGGCGCAGGAATCCAAGGCATGGCAGTGTACAACACAAACGTCAAAGAAATACTAACCAAGCCTCACTAACATAAACAAACAGCCCGAAACCCAACTCAACCTATAGTGCCAAGACCACCTGTACGGCCACCCCAGAGAAAAGCAGCGCATATTACAGCACAGAAGATGGAAACGTCCACCGTATAGCAGTGTACGC
>NW_017042353.1:0-222 GCF_001483705.2 Eufriesea mexicana | reverse complement strand
AAAATGTTAATAAAATTGAATTTTCCATCCAGATACTATAGAATTGCAATGGCTATAGCTCGCAAATAGAACCTTTCCTCCTTATTTATGCGAGAAGGTTACCACACTACGATATTCGGCGAAATTGTCAATAAAATTGAATTTTCGAGCCAGATTCTGTAGCACGGCAATGGCTACAGCGTGCCAATAGAATCTTTCCTACTTATTTATGCAAGGATGTCA
>NW_017042352.1:0-222 GCF_001483705.2 Eufriesea mexicana | reverse complement strand
TTGTTCGAGATGTTGGATATTTATTCGAACACGTGCATACCTTGATAATGCGACTAATTTCACGATTAATTTCACGGCGAATAAATCAAAGGTGCAAACGCGCCATCGAAGTTTCGCGCTGAGCTACGACTCGTCTTCCTTTTTGTTAAGTTTAATTCAAATTTCGAATTTCAAGCAACGAGACGTGCATGGAATAATACGTTTAACAGGATCGTCATTCTG
>NW_017042351.1:0-222 GCF_001483705.2 Eufriesea mexicana | reverse complement strand
CCATATTCTATTCCAATGCATTAGCTGTATCAAACCAATAGGATCTTTCCTCCTTACTTATGCCGAAAAGATTGCTCACCATGATATTAGTCGAAAATGTCAATAGAATTGATCTTTCCAGACAGATTCTATTGCAATGCAATGGCTATAGCAAACCAGTAGAACCTTTCCCTCTTATATATGCCGAAAAGCTTACACTCCACCATATTTGTCGAAAATGTG
>NW_017042350.1:0-222 GCF_001483705.2 Eufriesea mexicana | reverse complement strand
CACCCAAGCCGAACCCAAACCAGCAGCACATAGCCAAACATATCCTAACGATACCCAACGAGCAGAGGCCGCTATTGCTGCCATCCCCAGAGACAAGCAGGATACACTAGAGTACAGTAGAAAGCCGAGGTCCGCCGAACAGCAGTGTATAGCACAAAAGCTGAAACTACATTGCCAGAGCTTAGCCTAACCCAACCTAACCGAACGTAGCCTGACTCGTCG
>NW_017042349.1:0-222 GCF_001483705.2 Eufriesea mexicana | reverse complement strand
TTCTGCGCTCTACTGTGCTGTAGTATGTTCTCATTGGCGGTGTGGAGGCCAGTAATCGTGGTCTCGCCCAGTTAGGTTGGGATGAGCTACGTTTGGTTAGGCTACGTTAGCCATGATTAGGTAAGGGTAGCTTTTACTTTTCTGCCATACACTGCGATACTATGGGTTTCTGGTCTCTACTCTCCTCTTATATGTTGTGCTTGGCGATGGGGAGGCCAGGCA
>NW_017042348.1:0-222 GCF_001483705.2 Eufriesea mexicana | reverse complement strand
CGTAACCTAACAAAACGTAACACAAACAAACGAAACTGACTCAACCTAACGGTCCTACACCATTATTCTTGACATCCCCAGAGCAAAGCAGAACATAATGGAGAACTGCAGAGCGCGGGAATCCACAGAGTGGCTGCGTAAAAGCACAAAAGTTAAACCCATCCTTCTCTAACCTATCAAGTTATAACATTACCAAACGTAACATAAACCAAAATAACGTGC
>NW_017042347.1:0-222 GCF_001483705.2 Eufriesea mexicana | reverse complement strand
TATAATCTGTTATAGCTTGGAGAATAGAACGCCAAGCGCCTTCAATCCAATGGCAAGTACAGCATTCTACTTGCCCCAGAATATATCTATCCAAAATCTATAGTCTGTTATAGCTTGGTGAGTAGGTCGCATAACGCATTCAATCCAATGGCTAGTACCGTCATCGACTTGCCAGGGAATAGGTCTATTCAAAATCTATAACCTATTATAGCATGGTGAATA
>NW_017042346.1:0-222 GCF_001483705.2 Eufriesea mexicana | reverse complement strand
GAGTTGTTGGGATGCTCTTGTACGAAAAACGCGTTATAAGGAGACCGTGTTATAAGAGAACTGTCGCAATTTTCGCTCCGCGTTATATGGAAATCGCGTTATAAAAACACCGCGTTATAGGAGACTCAACTGTACTGTGATTCACATAATAAATAAATGTTTCCGTACTTTATTAATAACATTGACATTTTGGCACCCAAATACAGTGAAACGTCGATTACT
>NW_017042345.1:0-222 GCF_001483705.2 Eufriesea mexicana | reverse complement strand
CGACTGCTGGCATACCATGCGCCAAGAAGAATATACCAGAGCGCGGTAGAGCGCAGAAATCAATCGAATAGTAGTGTAGAGCTCAAAAGTCAAAGCTGTCCTGTCCAAATATATCGAAACGTATTACAACCAAACGTATCATAACTCAACCGAACGCGACGAGACCACTATTGCTGGAACCCCCGGAGTCAAGCAGAATACGCTATAGCACAGTTGAGCGCA
>NW_017042344.1:0-222 GCF_001483705.2 Eufriesea mexicana | reverse complement strand
TATTATGCTGTACACTGCCATTTGGTCGATACCTGTGCAATGAATTGCTCTGCTGGCATCTGCATGTGCCTGGAGAGGTCAGCAATAGCGGTCGCGGCACGTTTGTTTGGGATATCTTACGTTTGGTTACGTCAGGCTAGGCTAGGTTTGGTCAGCATATCTCTGTCTTTTGCGCTATGCACAGCAATTCGGTGGATTTCTGCGCTCTACACAGATCTACTA
>NW_017042343.1:0-222 GCF_001483705.2 Eufriesea mexicana | reverse complement strand
GTACGGATGTATGTATGGATGTATGTATCGATGCATGGATGTATGGATATATGTATGGATGAATGTTTGGATGGTTGTATGGATATATTTATGGGTGTGCGTGTGGATGAATGTATGGATATATGGGTAGATGTGTGTGTGGATTTTTGGATGGATGTGTGGATGGATGGATGGACACATGGATGGATGAATGTACGCATGGATGGATGTATGGATGTATGT
>NW_017042342.1:0-222 GCF_001483705.2 Eufriesea mexicana | reverse complement strand
GAGTTTTATTATTGCCTTAATTACAGATTTATTTCGAATATTTATCGAGTGCCTTTGTAACCTAATGGCAATATCCGAAATTTATGATTAGAGTTTTATTACTGCCCTAATTACAGATTTCTTTTGAATATTTGTCAAATATCGTTGTGGCCTAATAGCGATATCCGAGGTTTATGATTAGAGTTTTATTATTGCCTTAATTACAGATTTATTTCGAATATT
>NW_017042341.1:0-222 GCF_001483705.2 Eufriesea mexicana | reverse complement strand
ACCTTTCCTCCTTACATACGCAAGGAAGTTAGCTCACCACGATATTAGTCGAAAATGTCGACAAAATTTTATTTTCCAACCAGATTCTACAGCATTGCAATGGATATAGCACGCCAATTTAATCCTTCCTCCTTAGTTATGAAAGAAAGATAGCTCACTATGATGTTAGTCGAAAATGACAATAAATATGAATTTTTCGACCACATTTTATATCATTGCAAA
>NW_017042340.1:0-222 GCF_001483705.2 Eufriesea mexicana | reverse complement strand
ACGTAACCAAACTCAAACTAACGTGCCGCGACGATTATTACTGGCCTCCCCAGAGTGTGGCAGGGTATAGTGGAGCAACGAAGAGCGCAGAAATTCCCCGAAGTGCAGTGTATGGCACAAAAGTCGAAGCTATCCCGTCCTAACCTCTTCTAACGTAACACAACCGAACGTAACATAACTTAACCTATCACGCCGAGACCGCTATTGCATGCATCCCTAGAG
>NW_017042339.1:0-222 GCF_001483705.2 Eufriesea mexicana | reverse complement strand
GCTCTAAGGAGGGCAGCAATGGCCGTCATGTCACGTCAGGTTGAGTTGGGCTACCTTTGGTTTTGTTACGTTTTGTTAGGTTAGGATATGTTACCGTGGACTTTGGTGCTATAGGCAGCTACTAGGTCGATTTCTGCGTCCTACTGAACCATAATATGACCTCCTTGTCTTTGGGGAGGCCAGCAATATGTGTCTGTGCACGTTGTGTTGACATAGGCTACG
>NW_017042338.1:0-222 GCF_001483705.2 Eufriesea mexicana | reverse complement strand
TTTTTTTTTTTAGAACAATACATCGTATGCAAATTTCATATAGGTACTCGTACAAATACCCCCTTTTTAATAACACAGAAGATTAACCGTGGTTTACATACTTTTGTACTAATTTCACATATTTATGTCAAAAATGAGCGCGAAAAAATAATAGCACAGGTACCAAAGAATAGATCAACGAGGATTTACTGTTCACGAATAAAAAGATTTCTTATCCCAAAA
>NW_017042337.1:0-222 GCF_001483705.2 Eufriesea mexicana | reverse complement strand
CCAAACGTGACATGAATGAACCTAACGTGCCGAGACCAATATTACTGGCCTCGCCATAGCCACGCAGAACATATTGGAACGCTGTAGAGCCCAGAAATCCGCCGCAATGGAGCGAATAGCTCAAAGCCGTAAATATCCTAGCATAACCTGACCGAACCTTTTCTAACCAAACGTAGCATAACTCAACATAACGTGCAGCGATCACTGGTCCCGGCCAGGCCA
>NW_017042336.1:0-222 GCF_001483705.2 Eufriesea mexicana | reverse complement strand
TATTCCGCTTGTCTCTATTCAGGCCAGCAATATCGGTACCATCGTGATAGTTCAAGCTATGCTTCGATTGTACGTGTTACTTTTGGCTAGGTTGGGATTTTCGTCTTTGACCTTTGTGTTATACACTGCTGTCCCGTGGTTTTCCACGCTCTACTGCGAGCTAATATTTTCTGCTCTGCTCTGGGGATGTCAGCGATAGTGGTCTCGGCCCGTTGCGTCGAG
>NW_017042335.1:0-222 GCF_001483705.2 Eufriesea mexicana | reverse complement strand
ATCCATGCATACATACATCCGTACGTCCATAACGCAAACACGGCCATACATTCATACATCCATACATACAAACGTCCATACATAAATACATCCACCCATTCATACATCCATCCATCCATTCATCCGTCCATCCATACATCCACACTTCCACACATCCATACATCCACAAATCCACCCATCTATGCACTCATCCATCCATACGTACATCCATACATACGTCCA
>NW_017042334.1:0-222 GCF_001483705.2 Eufriesea mexicana | reverse complement strand
TACCCCAACCTAACCTAACGTAGCAAAACTCAACCTAACGTGCCGAGAGCACCGCTCCTGGCGTCCACAGAGACAAGCAGTGTGCGATAGCGCGCAGAAGAGCGCAGAAGTCCAAGGAATAGCAGTGCGTAGCAGGAAAGTTAATGATATAATAACCTTGCACAGCATAACCTAACCGAGCCAAACGTAATCTACCCGAAACCAACGTGCGGCGACCACTAT
>NW_017042333.1:0-222 GCF_001483705.2 Eufriesea mexicana | reverse complement strand
CCATACGTCCATACATGCATACACCCATACATGCATACATCCATACATTCTTAAATCCATACAAGCATTCATACATACTTCCATACATGCATACATCCATACATCCATACATACATCCATACATACATCCATCCATCCATACATCCATCAATCCCTACCCCCATACATATATACATCCATACATTCATACATGCAGACAGCCATACATCCATACATTCATAC
>NW_017042332.1:0-222 GCF_001483705.2 Eufriesea mexicana | reverse complement strand
AGTTTGTTATAGCTTGGTGAATAGATCGCCTAACGCATTGAGTCCAATGGCAGGTACAGCCACGTACTTGCCAGTGCATAGGTCTATCCAAAATCTGTAACCTGTTATAGCTTTATGAATAGATCGCCTATCGCCTCCAATTAAATGGCAATTGCAGCCATCTACTTGCCAAAGATTACGTTTATTCAAAATCTATAATCTGTAATAGCTTGGTGAATAGTT
>NW_017042331.1:0-222 GCF_001483705.2 Eufriesea mexicana | reverse complement strand
TTTGAGTGCTATAGCCATTGCAAAGATATAGAATGTGGCTGGAACATACAATTTTGATGACATCTTCGACTAATATCGTGGTGAGCTAACTTCCTTGCGTAAGTATGGAGGAAAGATGCATTTTGTGTGCTATAGCCATTGCAATGAGATAGATTGTGCTGGGAAAATACCATTTTGTTGACATTTTCGACTACCATCGTGGTGAGCTAACTCTCTTTCATA
>NW_017042330.1:0-222 GCF_001483705.2 Eufriesea mexicana | reverse complement strand
AGGTTGGTCTGGAGCACCATGGACGGCGTGAAAGTTAGGCCGTGTCCATGGCCTTCTCCTGGCTCCCCTTCTTTTGGGCCGGCTGCGGGCCCGGTGCTCCGCCAGTCGGCGGGCCCATCGCTGTGACGGAATACGCGGACGTAGCTTTCGAATTGTCGCTCGTGGACGCCGAGGCGGACGCGGCGCCTGCAGGCGCCCGGCGAGGCGCGCATTTTGTCTTTG
>NW_017042329.1:0-222 GCF_001483705.2 Eufriesea mexicana | reverse complement strand
GTGATATCATATAACATAAAATAATGCATATATTATCAGCTATACATATGTATTATACTGATTCTAAAAAATAGGAATGCTTCCTTTCATCAATGAGAAATTGTAATAAAAGACATTCGTAACTTTCATTAACAACTAATTTGCTAAACTAGAAAATATTACCTATATTTAAATATTTTGCAAGGAAAAACTATGAGTAACATAATTATATATATATAAATA
>NW_017042328.1:0-222 GCF_001483705.2 Eufriesea mexicana | reverse complement strand
GGTTATGTAAATCTCGGATAGGTCAACTTCGATTTTCGTGCTATACATGGCTATTTGATGTGTTTCTGCACTCGTCTGCGCTCTACCGTACTCTGCTTGGCCCTGGGGAGGCCAGCAATAGTCACGGCACGTCACGTTGAGTTAGGCTACGCTTATCTTGGTCATGTATGGTTTTGTTTGGTTAGGATGGATTCGACTTTCGCGCTATACACTATTATCCAG
>NW_017042327.1:0-222 GCF_001483705.2 Eufriesea mexicana | reverse complement strand
CCCTTACAAATCTGTGCGACGAGCTCGTGATATTAGTCGCGAGATTAGCCTGTTTAGAATTTTATCCACTCTGTGTCAAGGATGTAAGAAGAAGTCGAGAAGCCCCAAGATAAGGTATTAGAAATATTGATTAATATGAGCACTGATATTCAAATATTGAATTATATTGAATTAATACATATATTAATAAATATTGAATTCAGTATTGCATGGATTGACGGT
>NW_017042326.1:0-222 GCF_001483705.2 Eufriesea mexicana | reverse complement strand
AACGCCGGCCTGCGCGCGCGGCCTGTACTGGTGGCCTCGGCGGACTCTGTCGCGGGCGCTTCCTGTGACGGGCCCGCTGACGCCCAGGCGAAGGAACCGGTCGCGGCCCCGGTCGTAGCTAGGAAGGACGCAGAGGCCAGCTGCACTCTCGTCATCGGTAGGCGCGAGAAGCGAGCGCAGCGACAGGCGGCCGCTGCCCCGCAACTGCCCGCGAGGGTGCCC
>NW_017042325.1:0-222 GCF_001483705.2 Eufriesea mexicana | reverse complement strand
TTACATCCATACGTCCATACATACATACATCCATACATCCATACATACATACATCCATACATTATTACATCCATACATTCACACATACATACATATATACATGCATACGTACATACATCCATACATACATCCACCCATCCACCCATTCATAGATACATACAACCATACAGCCATCCATCCATACATACATTCATCCATACATCCATACATTCAAACATCCAT
>NW_017042324.1:0-222 GCF_001483705.2 Eufriesea mexicana | reverse complement strand
ATTCTATAGATTTCTGCGGCCTCCTCCCCTCTAATATGCTGAGCTCGACTCTGTGGAAGTCAGCTATACTTGTGGCGGCACGTTCGATTTAGTTGGGATACGTTTGACTATATTACGTTTGGACAGACTAGGACAGGATAGCCATGACTTTTGACCCCTACACTGCAGTTCGGTGGTTTCCTGCGCCCTACATAGCTCCACTGTACCCTGCTCGACTCCGGG
>NW_017042323.1:0-222 GCF_001483705.2 Eufriesea mexicana | reverse complement strand
AAGAAGTGTGGTGGGGGAAAAAACACGGGAATGACTCGGTGAGTGAGTACAATGGGGGGAAGCTGTGTATGAGCTATGATTATTATTTACTTACATGTTAAGACGTTGACGCCGGCGTTCATCATAGGTGGGTCACACGTGGCTGTTCTGCGAGGCAGCGTGCATCACCGGTGGATGACACTTGTCTCTTTCGTGAGGCGGCGTGCATCACGGTGGGTTATA
>NW_017042322.1:0-222 GCF_001483705.2 Eufriesea mexicana | reverse complement strand
CATACCATATCTGAAACTAACGCGCCGAGACAACTATTGCTGGCCTCCCCAGAGGCAAGCAGACTATACTAGAGCTCAGGACGAAGCAGGAGTCCACCGAAAGGCAGTGTATAGCACAAGATGGATGACACCATAACCTACCTTATGCTGACCGAACCAACCCGAGCATGGTGTGACTCAGCATAGCGTGACGAAACCAATATTGCTGCCCACCCCAGAGCC
>NW_017042321.1:0-222 GCF_001483705.2 Eufriesea mexicana | reverse complement strand
ATAGATTAAATAGATATCAGAAAGCATGTTACAGCATTTCTAGAAACGCTGGCATGACGAATATCTTCAGCAGCCGCGACAAACGATCATTACACTGTTAGATAAATTTTAATTTTTTCCGAATTACGCATACGTAATCGAAATTGCTCTATCACTCTTAGTTTCTGACAAATGTGAGTGTTTTTAAAGGGACGCGATTTTTGGCTAAAAGAGTGGGAACGT
>NW_017042320.1:0-222 GCF_001483705.2 Eufriesea mexicana | reverse complement strand
ATCTTCCTTGCATACCTATGGAGGAAAAATCCTTTTGGGGTGCTATAGCCACCGCAATGCAGATATATCGGTCTGGAAAATTCAATTTTATTGGCATTTTTGACTAATATCGTAGTGAGCTAACTTTCTTCCATAAATAAGGAGGAAAGATTATATTGTCGTGATTTTGCCATTGCAATGCCAAAGAATCTTGCTGGAAAATTCAATTTTATTGACATTTTC
>NW_017042319.1:0-222 GCF_001483705.2 Eufriesea mexicana | reverse complement strand
CATTCTTGCATAAATAAGGAAGAAAGATACGATTGGCGTGCTATAGCCTTTGCGATGCTATAGTATCTGGCTGGATAATTCCATTTTATTGACATTTTTGACTAATATTGTGGTGAGCTATTTTTCCTGCATAAATAAGGATGAAAGATAATATTGGCTTGCTATAGCCATTGCAATGGTATAGTTAGTGTTTGGAAAATTCGAACTAATGAACATTTTCCA
>NW_017042318.1:0-222 GCF_001483705.2 Eufriesea mexicana | reverse complement strand
CAGAAAAGCTTGACCACCGCGATATTAGTCGAAAATTTCAATAAAATTGAACTTTTCAGTCAGATCGTTGTATAATGCAATTGCTATAGCAAATCATTAGGATCTTTCTTCCTTACTTATGCAGAAAAACTGGCTCAACACGATATTAGTCGAAAATGCCAATAGAATTGATCATTCCCGACAGATACTATTGCAATGCAATGGCTATAGCAAACCAATAGT
>NW_017042317.1:0-222 GCF_001483705.2 Eufriesea mexicana | reverse complement strand
GTTTCTTTAGGTTAGATTGCGATATCTTCGACTTTCGTGCTCTGTACTACCATTCTGTGACCCGCTGCTCTCTATTCTCTGCTAACATACCTCGCTCGGCCACGGAAAGGCCAGCAATAGTGGTCGCCGAACGTTAGCTAGAGATGGATTACGGTCGGATATGTTACGATTTGTTAGGTTAGGACGGGACAGCTTCGACTTTAGTGCATAGGCTGCAATTAG
>NW_017042316.1:0-222 GCF_001483705.2 Eufriesea mexicana | reverse complement strand
TAGCAGTGTATAGCACAAAAGTCGAAACTCTCCTAACCGAACCTAACCATACCTAACAAATCCGAACGTAACCTGGCCCAAGCTAACGTGCCGAGGGCACTATTCGCGGCGTCCGCACAGACAAGCTGTGTGTGATAGTGCGCAGAAGGACGCAGAAACCCATAGAATAGCAGTGCAAAGCACAAGAGTCAGAGATATCCTGACCTAACCTGACACAACTTA
>NW_017042315.1:0-222 GCF_001483705.2 Eufriesea mexicana | reverse complement strand
CTGTCTGAAAAGGTCAATTCTATTGACATTTTCGAGTAATATCGTGGAGAGCAAGATTTTCTGCATAAACAAGGAGGAAAGATCCTATTGGTTCATTATAGCCATGGCAATGCAATTTAGTCTGTCTGAAAAGTTCAATTTTATTCTCATTTTCGACTAATATCGTGGTGAGCAGGTTTTTCTGTATGAATAAGGAGGGAAGATTTTATTGGTTTGCTATAG
>NW_017042314.1:0-222 GCF_001483705.2 Eufriesea mexicana | reverse complement strand
TCACTATAACGACGATCTGGATGACTATATGTACAATCAGAAATAATAAATTTTACTTTCTTGTTAATTTTATGTTTTGATATAAATGGCTTCACATCGCTACTGGTGCACCACCTAATAAAAAGTCATTTTATCCTAAAGCAGTAGTTTCTTGCTTATATGCCTCACAGCAATGTTCGATAAAGTCTCATAATATTTGTGAACCATTAAGCCAAAAGTTGT
>NW_017042313.1:0-222 GCF_001483705.2 Eufriesea mexicana | reverse complement strand
TTACAGCCAGATTCAACAATATTGCTTGGGCTATAGTACGCCAAAAGGATCTTTCCCGCATAACTATGCATGGAAGCTAGCTCACCACGATATTAGTCGAAACTGTCAAAAAATTGCACTTTACAGCCAGATTCCAGAGCATTGCAGTGCCTATAGCATGCCAATAGAATCTTTCCTCCGTATTTATGCAAGAAAGTTAGCTCCCCACGATATTAGTCAAAA
>NW_017042312.1:0-222 GCF_001483705.2 Eufriesea mexicana | reverse complement strand
GCTATCTTTCTTGCCTAAATAAGCGGGGTAGACTCTATTCACGTGCTATAGACATTGCAATGCTGTAGAATCTGGCTGGAGAACTCAATTTTATTGACATTTCTGACTCATATCGTGTAGAGCAAATTATCTTGCATAAATAAGGACGAAAGATTCTACTGGCGTACTATAGCCATTGCAGTGCACTGGAATCTGGCTGGAGAGTTCAATTTTATTGACATC
>NW_017042311.1:0-222 GCF_001483705.2 Eufriesea mexicana | reverse complement strand
GATGTATGGCTGTATGTTTGGATGGATTTATGTATATATGGATGGTGGATGTATGGACGTATGGATGGATGGATGTATGAATAGAAGGATGTATGGATGTATGGATGTATTGATGTATGTATGGATATATACATGGATGGCTGTAGGAATGGATAGATTTATGGATAGATGGATGTATGAATGGGTGAATGTATGATTGGGCGGATGTACGGAAGTATGGAT
>NW_017042310.1:0-222 GCF_001483705.2 Eufriesea mexicana | reverse complement strand
GCCTGAGCCCCACGTTGTTCTAATATGCTGTGCTTCTCTCTGCGGAGGCCAGGAATTGTGGCGTCGTCAAGTTAGGTTGAGTTCGGTTACCCTTGTCTTGGCTAGGTAGAGATAGGTTTAGTTAGGACAGCTTTGGCTTCTGTGCTATACACTGTCATTCGTTCGATATCTGTACACAGCATTGCTGTACTAGCATCAGCCTATCTCTGTTGAGGCCAGCAA
>NW_017042309.1:0-222 GCF_001483705.2 Eufriesea mexicana | reverse complement strand
TTGGCGTGCTTTAGACATTGAAATGATACAGAATGTGGTTGGAAAATTCAAATTTATTGACATCTTCCTCTAATATCGTGGTGAGCTAACTTTCTTTTATAAATAAGGAGAAAAGATCCTTATGGAGTGCTATAGCCATTGCAGTGCAGTAGAATATGTCTGGAAAATTCAATTTTATTGCCATTTTCGACTAATACTGTGGTGAGTTAATTTTCCTGCATT
>NW_017042308.1:0-222 GCF_001483705.2 Eufriesea mexicana | reverse complement strand
TACCCGAGGGGTCGAGTCTCTCTTGCTCGGAGGCCATCTCCGCTGCCAGGGGAAAGAGAAATCACGCCGACCTCGGGATCGAGGACTTGCGTCCCCGTCGGGCAGCTTCCGGTGGTGTACTGCTGGAGGTCGGCGGACCCGAGGGCGCACAGCGAGCCTCTACTCTCGCCGGGCGAATGAGCGAAGTCTTGGAGGGATCCGGCGTGCGTGTTACGGTTCCCA
>NW_017042307.1:0-222 GCF_001483705.2 Eufriesea mexicana | reverse complement strand
GTTTATTTCTTCCTCTGTTTGTATAGTATCTTCTTCTTCGATGGTATTTTGTTCTTCTTCTCTCCTCTCTTGGCGTAATTTTAATGTAGCTTTTGACAAATTTGGTTCACTATGTTCCATTTCATTTCCGTTGATATTTCAAAAAATAACATCTCCCATGATTATTATTTTCTTTCTTTCTTCGTCCCAGAGTCTATAGCCACACGTAGAATACCCTGTAAA
>NW_017042306.1:0-222 GCF_001483705.2 Eufriesea mexicana | reverse complement strand
GAGAGTAGAGCGCAGGGGTACACACAACGACAGTGTATAGCAGAAAGGACAAAGCTAGCCTTATCTGACACAAACTAACCTAACTTGACCGAATGCTGCCTAGCTCAATCTTGCCTGTCGAGACCAGTATTGCTGCCCTGCTCAGAGCCCACCAGAGCGTATTAGGGTACAGCAGAGCGCAGAAATCCAGCGAATAGCAGTGCATAACCCAAAAGCAAATGC
>NW_017042305.1:0-222 GCF_001483705.2 Eufriesea mexicana | reverse complement strand
AAACGGCTGCAGAGATCCATTACTGAACTCACGAACTAGCGGCCCGGGAATTTTAAATGTGTCCAGACGTAACCGATACATGAATTGATTGCTCTATACCTACTGTAGAATTTAAGTCATTAGTGAGTAAACTAATCCAACGGCTACTGTACTATGAAAAAGGCTGAGCATAGTACTATGTACTCAGATGTTAGTATCTCGAGATACAAAGGATCTGTTCCT
>NW_017042304.1:0-222 GCF_001483705.2 Eufriesea mexicana | reverse complement strand
TAGCTTGGTGAATAGATCGCCCATCGCGTTCAATCCAATGGCAAGTACAGCCAGCTAATTTCCAGAGAATAGTTCAATTCAAGATCTATAACCTGTTGTAGCTTTGTGAATAGATCGCCTAACGCCTTCAATTCAATGGCAATTACAGCAATCTACTTTCCAGTGAACAGGTCTATTCAAAATCTATAACCTGTTATAGCATGGTGAATAGATCGCCCAACG
>NW_017042303.1:0-222 GCF_001483705.2 Eufriesea mexicana | reverse complement strand
AAATCAAAGCTACCCAAGCCTAACACAAACCAGCAGAACAAAGCCAAATATGGCCTGACTTTATTTAACCTGCAGAGACCGCTATTGTTGCCCCCTGCACCCCCCCACACACACAGACAAGCAGGACATACTATAGCACGGCAGAGCGCAGAGCACCAACGAATAGCAGTGTACATCGCAGAAGATAAAGCTATCCTGACGCAACATGGGCTAACCCAGCCT
>NW_017042302.1:0-222 GCF_001483705.2 Eufriesea mexicana | reverse complement strand
GGAACTCAGTAATCGATAGAACCGCAGTGTACATCGAAAAAGTCAAAGCTGCCCGAACCTAATCCATACCGACAGAACATGACAAAACATAGCCTAACTCAACCTAACGTGCCGAGATCGTTATTGCTGCGCGCCCTATGGCCAAGCAGGACGCACTAGAGCACACTAGAGCGCAGGAATCCAGCGAATAACAGTGCACAGCACAAAAGTTAAAGCTATCCT
>NW_017042301.1:0-222 GCF_001483705.2 Eufriesea mexicana | reverse complement strand
AGATTACAGGTTTTGAATGACCCTATTCTCTGGCAAGAAGATAGCAGTACTTGCCATTGGGCTTAAGGCGTTCTTCGATATATCCACCAAGCTATATCAGGTTATAGATTTTATCGGACCTATTCTCTGGCAAGTAGATGGCTGTACTTGCCATTGCACGGAAGGCGTTAGGCGAACTATTCACCAAGCTATTACAGACTACAGATTTACAGTAAACCTCTT
>NW_017042300.1:0-222 GCF_001483705.2 Eufriesea mexicana | reverse complement strand
TTACGAGCTAACCTTCTTTCATAAATAAGGAGAAAAGATTCTGTTGGCGTGCTATAGGCATTGAAGTGCTACAGAATGTTGCTGGAAAATTCAATTTTACTAACATTTTCGACTAATTTCGTTGTGAGCTAACTTCCTTGACTAGGTTACGAGGAAAGGTCTTTTTGGCGTGCTATAGCCATGGCAATGCTATAGAATCTGGCTGGCAAATTCAATTTTATT
>NW_017042299.1:0-222 GCF_001483705.2 Eufriesea mexicana | reverse complement strand
GTTAGGTTAGGAGAGGATATGTATGAATTTTGTGATATGCACTGCTCTTCGGTGGATTTCTCCGCTCTACTTCTCTCTAGTATGCCCTGCTTTGCATTGTGGAGGACAGAAATTCTGGCCGTGGCACATTATTTTGTGTTATTCTACGTTTAGTTATGCAGATTTTGCCTGGGTTTTGTATGCATAGCTCCGACTTTCGTGGTATACACTGGTATTCGGAGT
>NW_017042298.1:0-222 GCF_001483705.2 Eufriesea mexicana | reverse complement strand
ATAATTGCAAAATTTAGTCACCCATTTTGCTAACTCTCTATGCAATAAATGCAATAATAATTACACTTTTCTCCTACTAAAAAAATAAAAATCACAGAATTCCTCAAATTGCTGATTAAATAACCAAAAAGAGAACAGCTATAAAGAGATATCCACAATAACAATAATCGAAGTACAAGAGTCCCCTAAAATGCCTATAACCTAACACAAAAAGTCACAGAC
>NW_017042297.1:0-222 GCF_001483705.2 Eufriesea mexicana | reverse complement strand
ACGGTTGGATGGATGTATGGATGTATAGATCTATGTATCGATGGATGTATGGATGGGTGCATGTATGAATGGATGGATGTATGGCTCGATGGATGTATGGATGGGTGTATGTATCGATGGATGGGTGGATGGATGGATGGCTGTATGGATGGTTTGATTTACGGATGAATGGATGTACGGATTTATATACGTATGGATGTATGTATGTATGGATGTATGGAT
>NW_017042296.1:0-222 GCF_001483705.2 Eufriesea mexicana | reverse complement strand
CAATGCAATGGCCATAGCAGACCAATCGGGTCTTCCCTCCTGATTTATGGAGAAAAGTTTGGTCACAGCGACAGTAGTCGAAAATGTCAATAGAATTGATCTTTTCAGTCAGATTCTATTGCAATGCTATGTCGATAGCAAGACAATAGTATCCTTCCTCCTCATTTATGCCGAAAAGTTTGCGCAGCACCATATAAGACGATAATGAGCTTTCCGGTCAGA
>NW_017042295.1:0-222 GCF_001483705.2 Eufriesea mexicana | reverse complement strand
GTATGGGTGGATATTTGTATGGATCGATGGATGTACGGATGTATGGATGTATATCTGTATGGACGTATGGATGGATGGATGTATGAGTGGATGGATGTATGGATGCATGTATGGACGTATGTATGGACGTACGTATGAATGGATGAGTGCATGGATGGTTGGATTTGTGGTTGTATGGGTGTGTGGATGAATGGATGTATGAATGGATGGACCTATGGATGG
>NW_017042294.1:0-222 GCF_001483705.2 Eufriesea mexicana | reverse complement strand
CCCGTGATCGTTGACACTTAGACTGCCATGTTGGTCATATATGACCGGCCACGGTTTCTCCTGTGACACCATGGTGGTCATTGATGACCGGAGCGCTTGAACTACTTACAATTGTAAAAATATAATTTTTACCAATATAACCGCTAATTGGATGATACTTTGAAATAAAAAGTACCCCACTGAACGATTAAAAATTTGTATTGGAACATCGATTAGAAAAAT
>NW_017042293.1:0-222 GCF_001483705.2 Eufriesea mexicana | reverse complement strand
CGCCTTCAATCCAATGGCAGCAACAGCCATATACTTGCCAGAGAATATGCCGATTCAAAATCTTTAATCTGTTATAGCTTGGGGAATAGGTCGCCTAACGTCTTCAATCAATGGCAAGTACAGCCATCTACTTGTCAGAGAATAGGACTATTCGAAATATATAACCTGTTATAGCTTGGTGAATAGATCGCATAACGCACTCAATTCAATGGCAGGTACGGC
>NW_017042292.1:0-222 GCF_001483705.2 Eufriesea mexicana | reverse complement strand
TCTGGCTGGAAAATACATTTTTATTGACATTTTCCACAAATATCGTGGTGACAGAACTTTCTTTTATATATAAGGAGGAATGGTCCTTCTGGCGTGCTGTAGCCATTGCAATGCTATAGAATATGTTTGGAAAATTCAATTTTAATGTCATTTTCGACAAATATCGTGTGGAGCTAACTCTCTTACATAAATAAGAAGGATAGATTCTGTTGCCGTGCTATA
>NW_017042291.1:0-222 GCF_001483705.2 Eufriesea mexicana | reverse complement strand
AATTCAATTTTATTGACATTTTCGAATAATATCGTGGTGAGCTAGCTTTCTTCGATAAAAAAGTGGGAAATATTCAATTGTCGTGCTATAGTCATTGCTGTGCTACATAATCTGGCTGGAAAAATCTATTTTATTATCATTTTCGTCTAATATCGTGGGGAGCTTACTTTCTTGCATAAATAAGGAGGTAGCATCTTATTGGCGCGCTATAGAAATTGCAAT
>NW_017042290.1:0-222 GCF_001483705.2 Eufriesea mexicana | reverse complement strand
GAAGGCGTTATTCGTTCTATTCACCAAGCTATAGCAGGTTATAGACTTTGAATAGACCTATTTACAGGCAAGTAGAAGTCTGTACTTGCCATTGGCTTGAACATGATGGGCAGCCTATTCAATAAGCTATAGCAGATTATAGATTTTGAATAGACCTACTCTCTGGCAAGTAGTTGGCTGTATTTGCTATTGGATTGAAGGCGTTAAGCGATCTATTCACCA
>NW_017042289.1:0-222 GCF_001483705.2 Eufriesea mexicana | reverse complement strand
GTCAGATTCCACAGCATTGCAATGACTACAGCATGCCAATAAAATCTTCCCTCCGAATTTATGCAACGAAATTACCTCACCACGGTATTAGTCGAAAATATCAGTAAAATTCAATTTTACAGTCTTATTCTATAGCAGTACAATGGCTATAGAGTGCCAATAGAATCTTTCCACCTAATTTATGCAACAAAACTAGCTCACCACGATATTAGTGGCAAATGT
>NW_017042288.1:0-222 GCF_001483705.2 Eufriesea mexicana | reverse complement strand
AGCTATGTTTCATGCGAAAATAAGGCGGAAAGATTCTAATGGCGTGCTATTGCCAGCGCAGTGCACTGGAATCAGGCTGGAAAGTTCAATTTTATTGACAGTATCGACTAATACCGTGGTGGGTTACCTTTCTTGCATAAATAAATAATTTAGGTTCTATTGGCGTGCTATAACCATTGCAATGATATAGAATGTTCCTGGCAGATTCAATTTTATAGACAT
>NW_017042287.1:0-222 GCF_001483705.2 Eufriesea mexicana | reverse complement strand
ACAAGGATGGTCTCAACGTTCACGTAACACTCAGTAATTGGAAGCTTATGAGAGGATCCTGGTGTGAGCAGTAAAATAATCGATTTATCATTGCTTTAATCAGTAGCACAATATTTTTAGAATGCATTTCCAAATTTTCAATATAATTTTCAAAATATTCAGAGCCCCACAGTATGTCTATTATGTGCAAGCATGCGAAGCCACTTGCTTCAAATTGGCGGG
>NW_017042286.1:0-222 GCF_001483705.2 Eufriesea mexicana | reverse complement strand
AATTAATTGACTATAAAATAGATAGTAAATTTTGATAAAATTTGATCCCTTATAAATAGTGTAAAGTATGATTAAAATAATTGTTTACAGTTGATCGAATATAGGATACTTATTGAACGTATATTATAGAAATAATAGAAATTACGGAAATTTTATTTTTTCTTGGATTCTAAGATACAATATTATTCTTTGGATTCAAAGATATAATATAATATTATTTCG
>NW_017042285.1:0-222 GCF_001483705.2 Eufriesea mexicana | reverse complement strand
GCTCAGGAAATCACAGAAGTCGACCGAATAACATTGTAACGTACGAAAGTCAAAGCTACCCAAGCCAAACCTAGGCTACCCTAACCTAACCAAGCGTAACATATCTTACCCTGATGTGCCGCGGCCACTATTGGAGGCCTCTCCAGGCCGAAGCGGAGGATATTAGACCACAGTAGAGCGCAGATGTCCACCGAATAGCGGTACACTGCACAAAAGTCAAAG
>NW_017042284.1:0-222 GCF_001483705.2 Eufriesea mexicana | reverse complement strand
TTTGCAATGCTATAGAATCTGGCTTGAAAGTTCAGTTTTACTAACAGTTTCTGCTAATATCGTAGTGAGTTAACTTCCTCGCACAATTATGGAGGAGAGATTCTATTGGCGTGCAATAGTCATAGCAATGCTATAGAATCTTTCTGGAACATACAATTTTATTGACATTTTCGACTAATATCGTGGTGAGCTAACTTCCTCGCATAAGCAAAGAGGAAAGAT
>NW_017042283.1:0-222 GCF_001483705.2 Eufriesea mexicana | reverse complement strand
TCCGGATGTCAGCAGTAGTGGTCTGGTCACAGCAGGTTAAGCGAAGCTACGATTGGGTATGTTTCGTTTGGCTAGGTTTGTAGAGGCTACTTGGAGTTCTGTGCTATTCGCTACCATTTGATGGATTTCTGCGCTCCACTGTGATCAAGTATGCTCTGATTTGCTCCGGGGAGGCCAAAAATAATGGCCGCCGCGTGCTAGGTTGTGTTAGGTTACGTTTGG
>NW_017042282.1:0-222 GCF_001483705.2 Eufriesea mexicana | reverse complement strand
AACCTCCTTGCATAAATAAGGAGGAAAGATTCTATTTGCGTGCAATACCAGTCGCAGTGCAATGAATCTGGCTGGAAGATTCAGTTTGATTGATATTTTCGACTAATAATGTGGTGAGATAACTTTCTTGCTTTAACAAGGAGGAAGAATACTATTGGCGTGCTATTGCCATTGCATTGCTATATATCCTGGCTGGAAAACTCTATTTTATTGACATTTTCG
>NW_017042281.1:0-222 GCF_001483705.2 Eufriesea mexicana | reverse complement strand
TTGATGGCTCGAATGTGAGTGTCTGAATTTTGGTTGCTATTTGTTTCCTCGCCTTGGTCTGTCGAGGATGCGCGCTGATTGGTTATTCTGAGAAATGTTATTTTCCCAATCAGCGGTATCCTGAGTGTCGTGATCACCATTCCATGCGCCCTTAGCGCACCTTCTTTTGGTAAGGGTGGACAATACCTGAGCGGGCATGAGGTCACGATTTTTGTCTAAGGG
>NW_017042280.1:0-222 GCF_001483705.2 Eufriesea mexicana | reverse complement strand
TGGATTGATGTATGGACGGATGGATGTATGGATCGATCGATGTATGGATGGGTGGATGTATGGTTGGATGGATGGATGGAAGGGTGGCTGTATGGATGGATGGATGTATGGACGGATGGCTGTGTCGATAGATGGATGAATGGATGGATAGAGGTATTTATGGACGGATCTGCGTATGTACGTATGTATGTATGGATGTATATATGTAAGGATGTATTGATG
>NW_017042279.1:0-222 GCF_001483705.2 Eufriesea mexicana | reverse complement strand
AAATCAGCTGGAAAGATTCTATAGGCGTGCTGTTGCCATTGCATTGCTATAGAATCTGGTTGGAAAATTCAATTTTATTGACATCTTCGACTAATACCGTGGTGAGCTAGCATCCTGGCATAAGTATGGTGGAAAGATCCTTTTGGCGTGCTATATCGATTGCAATGCTATAGAATCTGGATGCAAAATTCAATTTCATTGACATTTTCGACTAATATCGTG
>NW_017042278.1:0-222 GCF_001483705.2 Eufriesea mexicana | reverse complement strand
TATATTTGTATAAACTGTTTTTTGGCCGATGTAGTTAACTACCCCCTTGGATACCTTGTATTGGTCGATTTGTCTCTTAAAGATTTATAGAAAATTCGAAACAATATTTAAAGGAAATTTTGGGTGCAATGAAAATAAATATAGAATTGTTTTCTATGGAATATGATTAACTACTCTCTTTGATATGTTTTATTGGACGATTATTCCTATTAAGGATTTATG
>NW_017042277.1:0-222 GCF_001483705.2 Eufriesea mexicana | reverse complement strand
AAGCGCTCAGAAATGAATTGCGCTCTAGGCTGCCTGCGTGACTGACGGTGGAAGATCGAACGCACGGACAACGCGATACGAAGATCGAAAGCAAACGATTTGATGGATATTATTGGGCAGTTACTGATAACAATTGCGTCTATAGCTGAGCTCCAAAAAGTTCGCCACGAAAGGGTTAAACAATCACCGAAAGACGCTGAAGCTAGCACACACCCCCAATAT
>NW_017042276.1:0-222 GCF_001483705.2 Eufriesea mexicana | reverse complement strand
TCAAGCAAAATAAGATCTATGAGGATCCAAAAATTTTCAAAAAGTATGAGGACTTTAAGTATTAGAATATTTTTATTCCCGAAGGTTCCCGAAGGTTTATAAAACTCCTGAAATAAAGGTTGCATGAAAAGTCTTAACACTGTTCCGAATATCTCAGCTCCTTTAGAGTTCTCGATATTCGCAAAGGACTCGAGACACTGAGACCTCGAGTTTCCGAAACCT
>NW_017042275.1:0-222 GCF_001483705.2 Eufriesea mexicana | reverse complement strand
GACAAGTACAGCCATCTACTTGCCAGATGATATATCTACTGAAAATCTATAATCTGTTATAGCATGGTGAATAGATCGCCAAACGCCTTCAACCAGTGGAAAGTATAGCCATCTACTTGCCAGAGAATAGGCCTACTCGAAATCTATAACCTGTTACACCTTGGTGAATAGATCGCCTAACGCCTTCAATCCAGTGGAAAGTACAGCCATCTACTTGCCAGA
>NW_017042274.1:0-222 GCF_001483705.2 Eufriesea mexicana | reverse complement strand
CTGGGCGCGGAGCAGACCAGCAATTGTGGCCTCGGCACGTCAGGTTGTGTCTTGCTGCGCTTGCCTAGGTTACGTTTGGTCTGGTTGGTGTATGATATCCCTGACTTCTGTGCTATAAACTGCTTTTCGGTGGATTTCTGGGCTCTACTGTGTCATAAAATGCGCTCCTTGGCGCTGTGGATGCAAGCAATGGTGGTCTCTGCACGTTTGGTTGAGTTAGGC
>NW_017042273.1:0-222 GCF_001483705.2 Eufriesea mexicana | reverse complement strand
ACTGGTCTGTAGGCGTTGGATGATATATTCACCAAGCTATAACAGGCTATAGATTCTGAATGGTTCTGTTCTATGGTAAGTAGATGGCTATACTTACCACTGAACTGTAGGCGTTAGATGATGTATTCACCAAGTTATAACAGGCTATAGATTCTGAACGGATCTGCTCTCCGGTAAGTAGATGGCTATACTTACCACTGGACTGTAGGCGTTAGATGATCT
>NW_017042272.1:0-222 GCF_001483705.2 Eufriesea mexicana | reverse complement strand
ATTTTTGCAAATTCTTTATGCTACTTTAGACCAAGAGACAGTGATTCTACAAACGAATTTTCATGATGCTTCGTCAGGAAATGAATTTTTCCAATTTTTATGACCATAAACGTAGACTATTTCAAAAACTACTATGTTTAGATCAAGAGTCTAGATCAATAGTCTATAAATGCAATCTCACGCAAATTTTTCACAATCCATACAAATTTTTGCTCCACCAAT
>NW_017042271.1:0-222 GCF_001483705.2 Eufriesea mexicana | reverse complement strand
ACTGTTAATATCTCGGGCGGCAGTGCATCTGCCTTTTGTCATTCTGGAATTGATATAGAATTCAAATCATCAGTGGCCTGGTTGAAGAAACTGTTGCAGTGTTGTGTTGATTGCTATGCTCAGCACTGTGTTGATGTATGTCAATGTCTCCATCTGTAATATCTCTCTCCATTGAGAGTTCGACAGTTCCTAAAGGAATGAGTAGATCAGCGAACTGACATA
>NW_017042270.1:0-222 GCF_001483705.2 Eufriesea mexicana | reverse complement strand
TTTTTGGTATACACTGATGTCCGGTGTATTACTTCACTTCACATAGATCAACTATACTATGCTTGCTTGCAGGGAAACTTGAAATAGCGGTTGAGGCACGATATTTGTGCAATGTAGATCGACGAAGTTCAACGAGCAGCAGTGTATAGCATAAAAGTTTATGCTATCCTATCCTAACCTAACCAAACGTGATATAACCGAACGGGATCTAACTAAACCTCA
>NW_017042269.1:0-222 GCF_001483705.2 Eufriesea mexicana | reverse complement strand
AAGGAAGATAGCTCACCACTGTATTAGTCGAAAATATCAATAAAATTGAATTTTCCAGCAAGAATCTGTTGCATTGTAATGCCTATAGCACGCCCGCAGATTATTTCTCCCTTATTTATGCAAGAAAGCCAGCTCACCACGATATAAGTCGAAAATGTAAATAAAATTGAACTTTCCAGCCAGATTCTGCTGCATTGCGACGACTGTAGCACGCCAGTAGAA
>NW_017042268.1:0-222 GCF_001483705.2 Eufriesea mexicana | reverse complement strand
TACAACGTGTCAAGACCACTATTGCTGGCCTTTCCAGAGCCGAGCAGAAAATACGAGAGCACAGTAGAGCGCGGAAGTCCATCGAATAGCAGTGTATAGCACAAAAGCCAAAGCTCTCCTATTATAGTTCATCCAATCTTCACATAGACAAAAGTAACGTAATTCAACTTAGCGTACCGCGACAACTATTGCTGGCCTCCCCAGAGTCGAGCAGATCTTGGC
>NW_017042267.1:0-222 GCF_001483705.2 Eufriesea mexicana | reverse complement strand
AGCAGTGTTTATCAGAAAAGTCGATGCTACCCAAGCCTAACCCAAACCAACAGAACATAAGCAAACATAGTCTGACCCACCCCAACGTGCCGAGACGGCAGCCGCTTCCTCCCTGGAGCCAAGCTGGACGTACCAGGGCACAGTAGAGGGCAAAGATCCGCCGAACAGCGGAGAACAGCGCAAAAGATAATTCTAACATGACCAAACAAAGCGTAACCCACC
>NW_017042266.1:0-222 GCF_001483705.2 Eufriesea mexicana | reverse complement strand
ATGGATGTATGTATGGATGCATTTACGGATGTATCTATGGATGTATGTATGGATGGATGTATGGATAGATGCATGCATGGATGTGTGTATGGATGCGTTTACGGATGCATCTATGGATGTATGTATGGATGATTGTATGGGGGTATGCGTGGATGTGTAGATGTAAGTATGTATGGATGTATGCATGTATGGATGTATGGATGTATGGATGTATGGACGTAT
>NW_017042265.1:0-222 GCF_001483705.2 Eufriesea mexicana | reverse complement strand
AAGATTACTTTGTTTCACTTTGTCGTTTGGACTGTGAGAATGGTGCAGCCAATGCACAAATATGCAAATTATAAACAGAAGATAATGGGGTGAGAAATGCCAGAAAGGCAAAAAGGCAATCACCAAGAGACGATCGGTCAGAAAAAGCCAGGAAAGTGTAAGGATTTACACGAGTAGAGGGAATTTAGTTTTTACAATATATTAATTGTCATTAATAATTTA
>NW_017042264.1:0-222 GCF_001483705.2 Eufriesea mexicana | reverse complement strand
TTCTCTGGCAAGTAGATAGCTGTACTTGCCATTGGATGTAAGGCGTTAGGCGATCCATTCACCAATCTATAACAGGTTATAGATTTTGAATAGACCCATTCTCTGGCAAGCAGCTGGCTGTGCTTGACATTGGTTGAAGGCGTATGGCGACCTATTCAACAAGCTATAACAGACTATAGATTTTGAATTGACCTATTCTCTGGCAAGTAGATGGCTGTACTT
>NW_017042263.1:0-222 GCF_001483705.2 Eufriesea mexicana | reverse complement strand
TAGTTCAGGTATGGTTTGGATAACTTTGACTGTTGTGCTATACACTGCAATGCGGCGGGTTTCCGCGCTCTACATATCTCTAGTATTTTCTGCTTGGCTCTGTGGATGCCAGGAACAGTAGCCTCGCCACGTTAGGTCCAATTAGTTTACGCCTTGTTTCGTTAGGTTTGATTGCGTTAGAATTCGGTAGCTTTGACTTTTGTGACGTACACTGCGTTTGTA
>NW_017042262.1:0-222 GCF_001483705.2 Eufriesea mexicana | reverse complement strand
AGACCCTATTGGGTTGCTATAGCCATTGCAATGCAACAGAATCTGGCTGAAAGGTTCAATTTTGTTGACATTATCGACTAACATCGCGGTGAGCAGACCAATCTGAGTAAATACGAAGGAGGGTTCCATTGGTTTGCTGTAGCACTTGCATTGCAGTATAATTTGCCCGGAAATCACATTATCGACTAGTATGGTGGTGCGCAAATTTTTCGTCATAAATAA
>NW_017042261.1:0-222 GCF_001483705.2 Eufriesea mexicana | reverse complement strand
GTATACAATCGTACCATAACCAAACCCAACCTACCTCATTATAACGCACAATTGCTGTACTCTGCGATGCCAAGCAGAGCATATCAGAGCGCCGTAGAGCGCAGAAATTCTCCGAATCGCAGTGTGTAGCACAAACGTCGAAGCCATTCTAAACAAACGTAGCCTACCCAAAGCAATCATTGCGTAGCATATCTCAAACAGACGAGCCGCTACCTCTACTTC
>NW_017042260.1:0-222 GCF_001483705.2 Eufriesea mexicana | reverse complement strand
AGGGCAGCAATATTGGTGTCGTCATGATATGATGGGTTACTCTACGTTTGGGTAGGTTGGGTTCGGGCAAGTTAAGTAAGGATGTGCTTGAGCTTTGTGCTATACACTGCAATGCGGTGGATCTCTGTGCTCTGGTGCGCTCTTGTATATTCTGCTTACCTCTGGGGATGCCAGCAGTGGTGCTCTCGATAAGTTAGCTTGAGTCTAGGTACGTTTGCTTAT
>NW_017042259.1:0-222 GCF_001483705.2 Eufriesea mexicana | reverse complement strand
CGAAAATGTCAATAAAATTATATTTCCCTGCAATATTCTATAGCATTGCAATGGCAATTGCGCGCCAATAGAATCTTTGATACATATTTATGCAAGAAAGTCGGCTCACAATGATATTAACGGAAAATGTCAATAAAATTGTACTTTCGAGCCGGATTCTGTAGCATTGCGATGGCTACTGCACGCCAATAGAATCCTTCTTCCATATTTATGCAAGAAAGT
>NW_017042258.1:0-222 GCF_001483705.2 Eufriesea mexicana | reverse complement strand
GCTCTTCTGATCTTTCTTAAAACCGACTGACTTTGGACTTTGACTCACTGACAACTCTTAGACCGAAAACAGACTGCAAAGAGACTGTCTTGGACTCTTAACCCTTTGACTGCCACGCAGAAATCACGTGTTTCCCTCAGGACGGCACGGAAGTGCACCGCTAGATGCAAGGTTTGTCCTATTTTTTGATTAATGTTCTAACAAGAATTTTTAATTGTTCAA
>NW_017042257.1:0-222 GCF_001483705.2 Eufriesea mexicana | reverse complement strand
ACTATGGTTACCAGTGTTTGCACAGATGATTAAAGCTCGAGTCGAACGAGTCAATGAGTATGACGATAGATCGCAATTAGACGCGTTGTTTGATTGATGATCGAATAAGGAAAATGAAGAGATCTAATCGAAAGGAAGGATAATATTTAACAATAAGATGCGCAGTTTATCTCGTGGCTGTACAACCATAAAGGATATCAAAGATGAATAATGCAATGTTCC
>NW_017042256.1:0-222 GCF_001483705.2 Eufriesea mexicana | reverse complement strand
TTTTATCTCACGAAAATTAAAATACATAGTGTCGTCTCTATGTAGATACCTTTTTACTCACTGAAACTGTAATTTTAATTCAATTTTGATCTAATCTTCGTTATTCGACGTAGGCCGAGTAATGGAGTGAACTTAAGGCGCGAAATTCAATTTTGCAGACGACTCAGATACGAAAACCGATTTTAGTTTCATTCTATTTCGCGATAGGGTAGATATTAAAGT
>NW_017042255.1:0-222 GCF_001483705.2 Eufriesea mexicana | reverse complement strand
GTAGCACAAATGTCAAATGTATCATAACCTAACCTGTCCTAACCGAACCCAACCGAACGTGGCATATCTAAGCATAATATGCCGAAACCACTATTGCTGTCTTCCCCACTGCCAAGCAGAACATACTAGAGCACAGTAGATCGCAGACGACCACCAAGGAACAGTTTATACGACGAAAGTCGAAGCTATCCGGACCTAACCCATGCTTATACATCCTAACCA
>NW_017042254.1:0-222 GCF_001483705.2 Eufriesea mexicana | reverse complement strand
TTTTATTGACATTTCCGGCTAATATTGTGGTGAGCTAACTTTCTTGCATAAATAAGGAGGAAAGACTCAATTGGCGTGATATGGCCGTCGCAATGCTACAGAATCTGTCTGGAAAGATCAATTTTGTTGACATTTTCGACTAATATCGTGGTGAGCCAATTTCTTGCATAAACGAGGAGGAAAGATTTTATTGGCGAGCTATAGCCATTGCAATGCTATAGA
>NW_017042253.1:0-222 GCF_001483705.2 Eufriesea mexicana | reverse complement strand
GACCGTGGACCGTGGGAGGATGAACGAGGCTACCGACTTCAGATACGAGAGAAAATCTTCCATTTTTGTTAGGCTTGGAAGACTCGGACTTTGATTATTTCTTGTTAGACCTGGTGCGGCGTTGACACTTGATCGGATTCTTTTGCTCTTTGATTGGAGATTAATTTGAAGACACGAGGTAGGTGGGGATAGAAAGACGGAAGATAATTAGGTGTTATGTGA
>NW_017042252.1:0-222 GCF_001483705.2 Eufriesea mexicana | reverse complement strand
ATATTAGCGGTGCACAGTAGAATAGTCGGAGCAATACTAACCCAACCCAAACGAACCTAACATGACCAAACCTAGTCTAAATCAAGCTGACGTGGCGAGACAGCTGTTGCTGGCCTCCCAGAGCAAAGCAGAATGTACTAGTGCAATGTAGATAGCAGAAGTAGGACGAGTAGCGGTGTGCAGCAGAAAAGCCAAAGCTATGCATACAAAACTATCCTGACC
>NW_017042251.1:0-222 GCF_001483705.2 Eufriesea mexicana | reverse complement strand
CGTTCGGTTTGGATGGATTTGACTTTCGTGGTATATACTGATCTTCGGTGCATTTCTGCACACTACTGTGTTCAAGTATGTGCTGCTTGCCCCCGGGGGGTGGGAGGGGGGCAGTAGTTGCGGTCTCGGCACATTAGGTTGAGGTAGATTACGTATGGTCATGTTATGTTTGGTTAGGTTAGGGTAGGGTAGCTTTGACTTTTGCGCCATACACCGAAATAC
>NW_017042250.1:0-222 GCF_001483705.2 Eufriesea mexicana | reverse complement strand
AATTTTCCAGTCAGATTCTATAGCATTGCAACGGCTATAGCATGCCAATAGAATCTTTTCTACGTGTTAATGCAACAAAATTAGCTCACGAAGATATTAGTCGAAATGTCAATAAAATTGAATTCTCCAGTCAGATTCTATAGCATTGCAATGGCAATTGAATGCCAATAGAACATTTTCTCCTTATTAATGCAACAAAATTAGCTCACCACGATATTAGAC
>NW_017042249.1:0-222 GCF_001483705.2 Eufriesea mexicana | reverse complement strand
TAGTTAGGTTGGGATAAGCTCGGTCAAGTTGGATTTGGCATCTTGTGCTATACACTGCTATTCTGTGCACTCCTGCGCTCAACTGAGCTCTAGTGTATTCTGCTTGGCTATGCGGAGGCCAAGTGTTGTGATCTCGTCACGTTAGTCAGAGACAGGTTGCGTTTGGTTATGTATCGTTTAGCTAGGCTAGGATAGGATAGCTTAGACTTTTGATCTACTCAC
>NW_017042248.1:0-222 GCF_001483705.2 Eufriesea mexicana | reverse complement strand
CAACTGACTCGTTGACATCCTAACGCACTTATTTCAGCCTCGAATTCTAAGACACTCTTCACTGGGATTGAATACTGTCATAAATCTTGCGATCATACTAATCTTGCACACTGTCAATTCACATTGACGTGTCATTCGTCCTTCTGTACACACTCCAGATATCTTACTCGTTTTCGAGGAAGGGTCCAAGCGTTCCTATGCACTCTACATTCATACCTACAC
>NW_017042247.1:0-222 GCF_001483705.2 Eufriesea mexicana | reverse complement strand
CCATCTATCCATCCATACATCCATACAACAATCCATCCATCCATCCATCCATACATCTATACGTACATAAATACATACATCCATACATACACCAATACATTCGTCCATACATACATCCTTACATACATCCTTCCATAAATCCGTACCTACACACATACGTACATCCATTCAAACATCCATACATACATCCACGCATACATCCATCCCTCCAAACAGCCATCC
>NW_017042246.1:0-222 GCF_001483705.2 Eufriesea mexicana | reverse complement strand
TCTATTCAAAATCTATATCCTGTTATTGCTTGGTGAATAGTTCGCCCAACACCTTCAATCCAATGGCTAGTATAGCCACCCACTTTCCAGACAATATATAGATTGAAAATCTATAATCTGTTATATCCTGTTGAATAGATCGCCTACCGCCTTCAATCAAATGGCAAGTACAGCCACCTAGTTTCCAGAGAATAGATCCAGTCAGAACCTATAACCTGTAAT
>NW_017042245.1:0-222 GCF_001483705.2 Eufriesea mexicana | reverse complement strand
TCTCTACAACATTCTGATTGGCCATGTGGAGGCCAGCAGCAGTTGTCTCCGCACGTTAGTTTGAGCAATGTTAGGTTTGGTGATGTGAGTGTTTGTTAAGTTGGGATTGAGTAGTTTTGACTTTTGTGCTGTAAACTGATATTTGATGGATTTCTGCGTACCTCTATGCTCTAGTACGTTCTGCTCAGCTCTGGGGTGGCCAGCAATTGTGGTCTCGGCACG
>NW_017042244.1:0-222 GCF_001483705.2 Eufriesea mexicana | reverse complement strand
TTCAGATCACGAGGGGGAGTACTTTTTGATAAAAGGAAATAAAAAGAAATAGAATTTTTATTGCAATTTATTATTGGGTCTCGAAGTGACGAAGAATGGTACCTCTTCGATGCAATCGTCATAGATTCCCATATATAAAGAATTTTTGAGAAAAAGGATGGAGAATTGCAGATTACACGAGAAAATATTTTTTGATAAAAAGAAATAAGCAAATTTTTAGGA
>NW_017042243.1:0-222 GCF_001483705.2 Eufriesea mexicana | reverse complement strand
GACCGAGCAACGAGGTGCAAACCAACGCCTATCTTAATTTACGACCTCCCATTGCAGTCATCATGACTTTCCCGCGGAAACTTAGTTTTTCCCGCGCGCGAATTGGCGGTTTTTTCTACCCTTTCCGAGCACACTCGACAGCTTTAAAAGCTCCTAAGCCAGAGGACCCGAGATCAATCCGTGTCCTTCCACGACGCCATGATTATTGTCCCGGCCGCCACG
>NW_017042242.1:0-222 GCF_001483705.2 Eufriesea mexicana | reverse complement strand
ATTTTATTATATTTTATATTTATTTGTTTTGCTGGTAAATGAGACTTGGATACTTCATACAGTATCTATATACTTTATACATTATATTATGTTTTATATTTTTATGTAGAACAGGAATATAATATGCTTTATATTCTCATTTATATTATTGGGATAATGGGTAAAAAGAAATAATTATATTATATTTTATATTTATTTGTTTTGCTGGTAAATGAGACTTGG
>NW_017042241.1:0-222 GCF_001483705.2 Eufriesea mexicana | reverse complement strand
CAACGTGCCGAGACCACTATTGATGGCCTCTCCAGAGCCAAGCAGAACGTATTGGAGCATAGACGAACGCCGGAAACCAACAAATGTCAGTGAATAGCACAAATGTCGAAACTACTCTATCTTTACGTAACAAAACTTCACGTCACCAATCGTAACAGTGCTCAAGCCAACGTGCCGAGGCATCTGCTGCCGGCCTCCACAGATCCATGCAGAATGTTGTAG
>NW_017042240.1:0-222 GCF_001483705.2 Eufriesea mexicana | reverse complement strand
CTGTACTACATATGACTAATTTAATATTCTCCATTATACAATATTTATGATGAGGAATACTGCAACGAATCGGAAAAAGGATACCCATTTTATAGGGAAAAATTGAGAATCGAGGAAAATCGACGAATTTGAAACTTATTTTTAAAAATGGAATACTGCTACGAGGAGAAGAAATTTTGAATTAATCTTCTTAATATCGAAATTACTGTTCTAAATGACTGA
>NW_017042239.1:0-222 GCF_001483705.2 Eufriesea mexicana | reverse complement strand
TCTCAAAAAGCATCTTTCCCCCGTACGTACGCAATTAAGATAGCTCACCACGGTATTGGTCGAAAATGTTAACAAAATTGAACTTTCCATCCAGATTCTATAACATTGCGACGGCTATAACACGCCAATTGAATCGTTCCTCCTTATTTATGCAATAAGGTTAGCTCACCACGATATTAGTCGAAAATGTCAATAAAGTTGAATTTTCCAGGAAGATTCTAT
>NW_017042238.1:0-222 GCF_001483705.2 Eufriesea mexicana | reverse complement strand
CTGCCAGATTCAATAGCACTGCAATGGCTACAGCACGCCAGTAGTATCTTTCATCATTATTTATGCGGGAAAGGTAGCTCACCACGATAATAGTCGAATATGTCATTAAAATTGAATTTTCCAACCAGAGTCTAGATCAGTGAAATGGCTATAACACGACAATTGTATCTTTCCCCATTATTTATGCGGCAAAGGTAGCCCACCGCGATATTAGTCGAAATG
>NW_017042237.1:0-222 GCF_001483705.2 Eufriesea mexicana | reverse complement strand
AATAAAATTGAACTTGGCAGTCAGACTCTATTGCATAGCAATGGCTATAGCAAGCCAATAGGAACATTCCTCCTTATTCATGCGTGAAGGTTTGCTCGCCGCGTTATATGAGGAAAATGTCAGTAAAATTAAACTTTCCAATCAGTTTCTATTGCATTCCAATGGCTATATCGATCCAATAGTATCTTTCCTCCTTATTTATGGGAGAATGTTTGCTCACCG
>NW_017042236.1:0-222 GCF_001483705.2 Eufriesea mexicana | reverse complement strand
CGCGTGGCTTGCAGTAAACTTCATTTCTAAACATTTAGATTTATTTATCTTCGGAGGTCAGTGTTCCAACCTTCACCCCGGTGTAACAAAAATCTTAAGAAACATTTTACGTAATATCATATTATAAACGAGTGTCTGCGTTAATTTAAAATACGTAGAAAGCACGCAATAAAATATTGTAAAGACATAGTAAACAACATTACCATTTTCACATCATTTCTA
>NW_017042235.1:0-222 GCF_001483705.2 Eufriesea mexicana | reverse complement strand
AAAGATACTTTTAGCGTGCTATAGGCATTGTAATGCTGCAGAATCGGGCTGGAAAATTCAATTCTATTGACATTATCCACTAATATCGTGGTGAGTTAACTTTTGCATTATTAAGGAGGAAATATTCTATTGGCATGCTATATGCATTGCAATGCTATGGAATGTGGTTGAGAAATTCAATTTTATTGTCATTACCTACTAATATCGTGGTGAGTTAACTTT
>NW_017042234.1:0-222 GCF_001483705.2 Eufriesea mexicana | reverse complement strand
AGCTTGATGAATAGATCGCCTAACGCCTTCAATCCAACGGCAGGCACAGCCACATGCTTGCCACAGAATAGGCCTATTCAAAATTTATAGTCTTTTATAGCTTGGTGAATAGATCGCCTAACGCCTTCCAACAATGGCAAGTACAGCCATCTACTTGAGAGCAAATAGGTCTCATCGAAATCTATAACCTGTTATAGCTTGGCGAAAAAATCGCCTACCGCA
>NW_017042233.1:0-222 GCF_001483705.2 Eufriesea mexicana | reverse complement strand
ACATAACACAACCTAACCCGCCGCGACCGCTCCTACTGGCCTCCGTAGAGCCAACTAGAATATTGCAGAGCACAGTGGAGCGCAGAAGCGCGCCGCATTGCTGCTCAAATCAAAAGAGCCAAAGATACACTAACCTAACTGGACCTATCCTAACATATACAAACGTAGCCTAACTCAACGTATCGTGCGGATACCACAATTACTGGCTCGTCAGAGCCAAGA
>NW_017042232.1:0-222 GCF_001483705.2 Eufriesea mexicana | reverse complement strand
CTGAGCTCCAAATTGCTCTACTATACTCTGCTCTTCCCTGGGGAGAAGACCAATAGAGATCGCAGCACGTCAGTTTGAGGTAGGGTACGGTTGATTAGATTGTGTTAGGATAAGTACTGTTTGGATTGCTTTGACTTTCGTGCCATACTCTCAGATTCTGTGTATTTCTACTGTCTGCTGTGCTCTACTACATTCCGCTTGGCTATGGGGAGGCCAGGAGCA
>NW_017042231.1:0-222 GCF_001483705.2 Eufriesea mexicana | reverse complement strand
TCGTAGCCAAACCAGGCATAACCAAACATAACCAAACGTAGCATAGCTCAACATAACGTGCTGTGACCGTTATTGATGGCCCTCGCAGAGCCATGCACGGCATATGAGAGCACATTAGAGCGCAGAAATCCACCGTATAGCATTGCATAGGGCAAAGGACAAAGTAGACTATCATAGCACGGGCAACCGTAACACAACCAAAAGTAACCTAACCCATCGTAA
>NW_017042230.1:0-222 GCF_001483705.2 Eufriesea mexicana | reverse complement strand
ACCTATCCAATCGTAACAGTACCAAACGTGACCAGACGCAACCAAACGTGCCGACACCAATACTGCTGGACCCCCAGAGCCAAGCAGAACATATATGAGGAGAGCACGGCACAGAAATCCATATAGTCGCAGTGTAGAGCGGAAAGGTCAAAGATATCCAAACCTAACCCAAACAAACATAACCCAACCTAACGTGGCTAAACTAAGCGTCACGTGCCGCGA
>NW_017042229.1:0-222 GCF_001483705.2 Eufriesea mexicana | reverse complement strand
TTGGCGTGCTATAGCCTTCGCATTGCTATAGGATCTGGCTGGAAAGTTCAATTTTATTGACAGCTTCGACTAACATCGTGATAAGCTTTCTTTTTGCATAAATAAGGAGGAGAGATTCAACAGGCGTGCTATGGTCATCGCAATGCTATAGAAACCACATGGAAAATTCAATTTTGTTGTCATTTCCGAATAATATCGTGGTGAGCTAACTTTCTTGCATAA
>NW_017042228.1:0-222 GCF_001483705.2 Eufriesea mexicana | reverse complement strand
CAAACCCAAACTACCCAAACTTTTCCTTACCTAACATTACGAAACCTAACCTAAAATGGCCTATCCTAACCTAGCTAACCTAGCTTAACCTAACCGAACATAACATAACCCAACCAATCCTAACCTAACCTAATCAAACCTAACCTAAGTCTCACCTAGCCTAACCTAGCATATCGCAAGCTGCCCTAACCTAACCTGACCTAACATAATCTAACCTGACCT
>NW_017042227.1:0-222 GCF_001483705.2 Eufriesea mexicana | reverse complement strand
GTGACCACAATTTCTGACCCCTCCAGAACAGGTTAGAGCCTATTATATCACAGTGGATCGCAGAAAACCACCGAACAACAGTGTAGAGCGCAATTGGGGTGGCCGTCCAAGCATAACATAACCAAACTTAGCATATCCAAACGAAACCTTACTCTACCTAACGTGCTTAGACCACCTTTTCTGAACTCACCAGAGCCAACCAGAATACACTGGAGCACAATA
>NW_017042226.1:0-222 GCF_001483705.2 Eufriesea mexicana | reverse complement strand
GAAGTTAGCTCACCACGATATTAGTCGAAAATGTCAATAAAATTGATTTTTGCCACCAGATTCTATGGCATTGCTATGGTCATAGCTTGCCAATATAATCTTTCCCCCTTGTTTATGCAAGAAAGTTTGCTCTCCACGATATTATTCGAAAATGTCAAAAAAATTGAATTTTCTGGACAGATTTTGCACCATTGCAATGGCTATATCTCGCCGAATGGATCT
>NW_017042225.1:0-222 GCF_001483705.2 Eufriesea mexicana | reverse complement strand
AATAAACCTCCGATTAACATCCAGTGCAGAACCCTTTCGTCCAGGGTTTCCAAACGCTTCATTCGCAATTATCGCTGAAGAATTATCGGAAAGAAAGAAGAAAACTAAATTTGCTTGGTTTTAACTAAAAAAATATATATATTTTTGTATAAAGTGATGTGACAGGGAACTGAACTGTCACTGAAAAAGGGAAAGATTAATCCAATATAAGGAGTTTTAATT
>NW_017042224.1:0-222 GCF_001483705.2 Eufriesea mexicana | reverse complement strand
GCTCTCTTCCAACATGCCGGGAAGCGACCGGTCCTAAGGCAGCTGTCGAACAGCCGCCGCACACCGTCACCCCACGCTTCCAGGCCCAGTGCAAAGGCTCGGCCTGGGATGCCGTCTTATCCGCGGGCGGTGCTCCTCGCCCCAATCCTAACGACCGCGCGGCACAACTCCTCGCGCGAGACCCCCAGCTCGTCGGACCACCGGACCAGTTCCGACCGCACT
>NW_017042223.1:0-222 GCF_001483705.2 Eufriesea mexicana | reverse complement strand
CGAGAAATAATCAGAATCCTAAAATATACAATCCCCTAAACATATATAACGAAGCCAAAACTCGCAAGAATTACACTTAAACCATGTCCACTTCCATATACCACCATTGCTGTGACAAACTTTTGTGGGGATCCTCCGCCCCCAGGAGGTTATGTCGAATTGTGGTTCCTATGGTGCTGAAGATTGGTATCCTATGGCCGTCTTGCTATGATAGGTAGCAAG
>NW_017042222.1:0-222 GCF_001483705.2 Eufriesea mexicana | reverse complement strand
AAGGCGGTTGGCGATCTATTCGCCAAGCTATAGCAGAATATAGATTTTGAATAGGTTTATCATATGGCAAGTGGATGGCTGTACTTGTCGTTGGATTGAAGGCCTTAGGGGATCTATTGACCAAGCTATGGCAGCTAATAGGTTTTGAATAGACCTATACTCTGGCAAGTAAATGACTGTACTAGCCACTGGATTGAAGGCGTTAGGCGACCTATTCACCAA
>NW_017042221.1:0-222 GCF_001483705.2 Eufriesea mexicana | reverse complement strand
TCGAATAGCTCTGTAAAGCACAAAACTCAAATCCCATCTAACCAAACCAAGTCAAACCCTATCCAACCAAACGTTGCCAAACACAACATAATGTGCCGCGGCCGCTATATGTGCCCCACCCCCCTTCCGAGAAAAGTAGGGCTTATTAGTGTGCAGTAGAGCGGATAAATCCACCGAATAGCAGTGAGTAGCGAAAAGGTCAAAGCTACCAAACGTTACATA
>NW_017042220.1:0-222 GCF_001483705.2 Eufriesea mexicana | reverse complement strand
ACCAATGGCACGTACAGCGATCTACTTGTCAGAGATTAGGTCTATTCAAAATATATTACCACCGGCAGCTTGGTGAATAGATCGCCTATCACCTTCTATCCAATGGCAAGTACATCCATCTACTTGCCAGAGAATAGATCTATTCAAAACCTATATTCAGTTATAGCTGGGCGAATAGGTTGCCTGACGCCTTCAACCAATGGCAAGTACAGCGATCTACTT
>NW_017042219.1:0-222 GCF_001483705.2 Eufriesea mexicana | reverse complement strand
CGGGCACGTCTGCCTGATATAGGCTACGTTTGGTTATGTTACGTTTGCTTAGGGTAGGAGGTGGTAGCATGGACAATTGTGCTGTACTCAGCAATTCGGTGAACTTCAGTGCTATACAGTACTCTAGAATGCTCTGCCTGTCTCTGGTTAGGCCAGGAGTAATGGTCTCGGCACGTAAGGTTGAGATCAGGTACGTCTCGTCATTGTCTGCTTGATCGGATT
>NW_017042218.1:0-222 GCF_001483705.2 Eufriesea mexicana | reverse complement strand
AAATCTAAACAAACGTTACAGGTTCTTCCCCACCTATTCTAAACAAAGCGGAGCAAAGCAGAGGGTGTAAAAGCGCTGCAGAGCGCAGCAGGCCACAATATGGTGTCGGATACCACCGAATAACACCGATTACTATAGTTTTGGACAGGAGTGCTCCGAAGATAAACACCAGCGCGTCAAAGGGAATGATAGCGCGGCAGATCGCAGCTGGGCGTAGCAGAG
>NW_017042217.1:0-222 GCF_001483705.2 Eufriesea mexicana | reverse complement strand
CAGAAGAGGGTGAATTTCATCGATCAAGATGATTTTGAATATATTTGACTGAATTTAAGTTTGAATTGTGTTTAACCCCTCATTTTATTGCAATAATGCATCTTAATTATACTCGCATTAGGGTTATTGGCAGAGATAGATTGCAAATTTTCTCAGAGAAAAAGAATTCATTAATCACCTTTCTCATGAATTAATTGATAGTTGAAATATTTATTGCTAGAA
>NW_017042216.1:0-222 GCF_001483705.2 Eufriesea mexicana | reverse complement strand
TGCAAGGAAGTTAGCTCACAATGATATTAGACGAAAATGTCAGTAAAATTGAATTCTCCAGCAGCACACTGTAGCACTGAAATGCCTATAGCACGCCAACAAAATCTTTTCCCCTTATTTATGCAAGAAGGCTAGCTCACAACGACATTAGTCGAAAATGTAAGTAAAATTGTATTTGCCATACAGACTGCATAGCGTATCAATGGCAATAGCACTCAAAAA
>NW_017042215.1:0-222 GCF_001483705.2 Eufriesea mexicana | reverse complement strand
TTGTTATTGCAAGTCACCAGGGAATAGGCTAGATCACTGAAAAGGACTTACCTGAGGTGATCCCTAATGTTTATATCTAATTAATAAAAATAATTAATTATTAAATAAATAATTAAGTATCGCTGAAATTACAAACCTGTCTTCACGTTCAATCATATGATTGTGGGCAACTTTCACCGCTGCCCATTGTCTTCCGGCGGGAGAAAGCTCTTCGTTGGAGTT
>NW_017042214.1:0-222 GCF_001483705.2 Eufriesea mexicana | reverse complement strand
CTAACGTACCAAGACCTCCATTACTGGTATCCCTGGATCCAGCCAGAATACACTAGAGCACGGTAAAGCGCAGATAGCCACCAAATACCTGCGAATAGCACATATATCAAGGATATCCTTACCCTAAATTCCCCAGCCTGACTTAACCGTACGTAGAACAGGTAGACGTAACGAGACGAGACCGCCATTGCTTGCCTGCCCAGCGCCAAGCAGTGCCAATTA
>NW_017042213.1:0-222 GCF_001483705.2 Eufriesea mexicana | reverse complement strand
AACCTGTTATAGCTTGGTGAATAGATCGCATAACGCATTCAATCGAATGGCAAGTACAGCCATTTACTTGCCAGAGAATAATAATATTCAAAATGTATAATCTGTTATAGCTTGGCCAATTGATAGCCTAACGCCTTCAATCCTATAGCAAGTACAGCAACCTACTTGACAGAGAATTGGTCTATTCAAAATCTATAACATGTTGTAGCTTGGTGAATAGTT
>NW_017042212.1:0-222 GCF_001483705.2 Eufriesea mexicana | reverse complement strand
TGGTGAATAGATCGCCTATCGCATCCAATCGATTGGCAAGTAGCGCCATCTACTTGCCAAAGAGTAGGTCTATTCAAAATATATAATCTGTTATAGTTTGGTGAATAGTTGGCCTAACACCTTCAATCCACTGGCAAGTACAGCCATCTGCTTGCAAGGGAACACGTGTATTCAAAATCTATAATTTGTTATAGCTTGGTGAATCGGTCGCCTAACGTCTTC
>NW_017042211.1:0-222 GCF_001483705.2 Eufriesea mexicana | reverse complement strand
TCATTCTACAAAAAAGGAGGAAATATTATACTGATATCAATTCTTGTTCTATTTTCTTGTAAATGTTAAATTTACCTCATCGACAAGTGCTTCTTCACGTTTAAACATGTTATATATAGATACTCCAGTAACTTTACCAAAGATTGTATGTTTATTCTTCAATTCTGGTGTAGATCTAAAAATAAAGAAGAATTGGGAACTATTGTCATCTTTTCCAGCATA
>NW_017042210.1:0-222 GCF_001483705.2 Eufriesea mexicana | reverse complement strand
AACAGTAACTGAACAGAATGAATTAACAGATGCAGTGTCCAAGGTGTTTCAACGCATCTCGAACTACCAGGCCTATCTAAGAGACCCACAAGACCTGATACTACTTAAGACTGGACTCGTGAGCAGGTTGAGGTAGCCTAGAAAGTAACATCTAGCTGGTATTATGTCTTTACCAGGTCTTTTTACATTGACCAAAGCGATGGGATCAAGCCTGTCCAATTA
>NW_017042209.1:0-222 GCF_001483705.2 Eufriesea mexicana | reverse complement strand
ATGAATGTATGGAAGGGTGGATGGATGGATGGGTGGACGTATGGATGGAGGGCTGTATGGGTGGGTGGGTGTATTGATGTATGTATGGATGTATGTATGCATGTATGGACGGACAAGTGTATGGATGTATGGATGCGTGTATGGAAGGGCGTATGTAGCGATGCATGTATGGATTTATGTATGGACGTTTGTACGGATGTATGGGAAAATGTATGGATGGAT
>NW_017042208.1:0-222 GCF_001483705.2 Eufriesea mexicana | reverse complement strand
GTAGATGACTGTACTTGCCATTGGATAGAAGGCGTTAGGCGCCCTATTCGCCAAGCTACAACACATTATAGATTTTGAAAAGACCTACTCTCAGGCAAGTAGATGGCTGCACTTGCCTTTGGATTGAAGACGTAAAGCGACCTATTCACCATGCTATAGCAGGTTATAGGTTTCGAATAGACTTATTCTCTGGAAAGTAGATGGCTGTACTTGCCATTGGAT
>NW_017042207.1:0-222 GCF_001483705.2 Eufriesea mexicana | reverse complement strand
AGACAGAGAGATATTACTGAAAATGAGCCACGAATCTAACACGTGATTCTCGTGTTTGACCCAGTTTCTTTATCACGAGTCTCACACGATGTCGTAGGCGAAGGTTTCGAGTGATCCAGCCTTAGTTAGGGGTTTTAAAATGATTGCAAATTGACGATGCTAATTACCGATTTTAACAAAATATAACGAAGCGAATCGAAGTCGTCGGTTGAACTTAATTTG
>NW_017042206.1:0-222 GCF_001483705.2 Eufriesea mexicana | reverse complement strand
TAGGCTGTGATACTTTACGTTTGGTCATATCAAGATTGACCATGTAAGGAGGTTGTAGCTTTGGCTTTTGCGCTATACACCGCTATTCGGTGGATTTCAGCGCTCTACTGTGCTCTAGAACATCCTGCTTGGCTCTGAGGAGGCTAGCAATAGTGATCCCATCACGTAGGATTGAGTAGATCTACGTTCGGTTACGTTACGTGTGGCTATGTTAGAATGGGG
>NW_017042205.1:0-222 GCF_001483705.2 Eufriesea mexicana | reverse complement strand
GCAACCACTCGCAGGTACAGCCATCTACTTGCCAGAGAATAGGTGTATTCAAAGTCTATAACCAGCTATAGCTAGGTGAATAGATCGCCCAACGCCTACAATCGAATTGCAAGTACAGCCATCTACTTACCAAAGAAGAGGTCTATTCAAAATCTATAGCCCGTTATAGCTTGGTGAATAGATCGCCAAACGCCTTCAACCAATGGCAAGTACAGCCATCTA
>NW_017042204.1:0-222 GCF_001483705.2 Eufriesea mexicana | reverse complement strand
GCTCTCAGTGGTTTTTGGTGACTACTGGTAGATTGGTAAATTTAGGAAGCTAGTGTTTGGAATAGAGGTGTCTTTTGAAAGTAGAACTCTGAGCTCTGAGAATCTTTTGAGATTTACTAGTAGTCCTTGGTACGATTATTGATGCATTGTTGACCTAGAAAGGCAGTGTTTGGAACTTAGGTATCTTTTGGAAATAGAATTCTGAGCTCTGGGAGTCTTCTG
>NW_017042203.1:0-222 GCF_001483705.2 Eufriesea mexicana | reverse complement strand
GATAGCTCACGACGATACTAGTCGAAAATGTCAATAGAATTGTATTACCCTTCTAGCTTCTACGGCTTTGCAATGCCTATAGCACGCCAACAGAGTATTTCCTCCTTATTAATGCAATAAAGTTAGCTCATCACGATATTAGTAGAAAATGTCAATAATATTGAATTTTCCTGGAAGATTCTATAGCTTTGCAATGCCTATAGCACTCCAATTGAATCTTTC
>NW_017042202.1:0-222 GCF_001483705.2 Eufriesea mexicana | reverse complement strand
TAACATAGGATATAAATTATCAAATGATCGTTTAGCTCGTTCTTATATTAATTACGTCGCGTATGAAAATATTCAATAAATATAATAGGTGTCCTCGGTTCAGGCAGATGAGCCTACGCTAAATTCTCCGCGAGATATCAAGAATATATCTATATTACAAGGCAATGTAATGCACAAAATCTTCAAACGACCCCAATTACCATAAAAGTCAACATAATTTTT
>NW_017042201.1:0-222 GCF_001483705.2 Eufriesea mexicana | reverse complement strand
TAGAGCACAGTACAGCGCTGAAATCCACCGCATAGCAATGAATAGCAAAAAGGCCGTAGATATTCTAACCTAATCTGACCTAACGTAACCTAACCAAACGTAGCACAGCTGAAACTAATGAGCCACGACCACTGCTCCTGGCCACCACAAGGCCATGCCGAATATAGTAGGGCACATTGGAGCGCAGAAATTAAACACATTGGTGTGTATTGCACAAAAGTC
>NW_017042200.1:0-222 GCF_001483705.2 Eufriesea mexicana | reverse complement strand
TAATACATCGAAATATCGAAGTGAATTAATTTAATATCTTTTTTAGGTTAATATCAAAGACATCCTTTCTCCAATTGATTACAAATTTATCAACGAAATAAAAGAGTAATGTATGACAAGAATATTTCAAATTATCTTCATTGTAAGGAAGCTATATGTCATTGAATATACGAATCTGTTAAAACACAAAAGCATATAAATTTTCTGAACAAATTTATTAAA
>NW_017042199.1:0-222 GCF_001483705.2 Eufriesea mexicana | reverse complement strand
TACCGGATATGACGGTCGCCATTGCACCTGCCGCTAGATGCATTCGAGAAAGGTTCGAAGCTTTCTAGATATGGAAACCTAGGCCAGCTAATGTCTGCTTGGTGCTTATAGTTAAAATTTTGCGATCTGAGATTGAGGACCTCGAGTCACGTTGCCCATGTGGTCCTTTATTTTCCTCCGGGATCAAGAATAGTAAATTGAACAAATTTCCAATTTTCCGAT
>NW_017042198.1:0-222 GCF_001483705.2 Eufriesea mexicana | reverse complement strand
TGCAGCATTGACTTTTGTACTGTATACTGCTATTCGGTGGAATTCTGCATTATAGTGTGCTCTTGTAGGTTCCGCTTGTCCCTGTGGAGGCCATCAATAGCGGTCGCGACACGAAAATGTTGAGATAGGTTACGTTTGGTTAGGATAGCTTGGGTTATACTTGTTTGCGGTGGCTATGGCATTTGTGCTGTACACTTATATTCGTTGTATTCCGGCGATCTA
>NW_017042197.1:0-222 GCF_001483705.2 Eufriesea mexicana | reverse complement strand
CCGAGACCAATACTGCCGGCCTCCCCAGAGCCAAGGTGAACATACTAGACGACAGTACAGAGCTGAAATCCAACGTATAGCAGTGTATAGCACATCAGTCAAAGCTACCCTATCACAATCGAGCCAAACGTAGAAGTAACCAAACGTAATATAACTCCCCCTAACGTGCCCCGACCTCTACTGCTGCCGTCCACAAGGCCAAGGAGGACACATCAGAGGAGA
>NW_017042196.1:0-222 GCF_001483705.2 Eufriesea mexicana | reverse complement strand
TGCATGCAGCCATACGTACATCCATCCTCTCATAGATCCATCCACCCATACATCCATACAGATGTACATACATACATCCATACATCCGTACATCCATACATTCGTACAGCCATACATTCGTACATCCATATATACATATATGCACACATCCATACATCCATGCATCCATCCATCCATCCATACATCCATTCATCCGTACGTCCATTCCTTCGTACACCCATA
>NW_017042195.1:0-222 GCF_001483705.2 Eufriesea mexicana | reverse complement strand
TTGTTTGGCGATGATGAGTGAAGGAAACAAGGACGCAGAAGAATCATAGTTTTTTGAGAGATAGCGATTGAGAGTCAGCCGAGAGTTATTAGGGCTTAGAATAAGTTTTAGTTTAAAATTATTTTTATATTTATGTCACTGCTTATTCTGTTGCCTACTCAACATTCCTACAGTACTATTTGACATTTAGGTACGAAAAAAGTTTATTTAGCGCCATCAGGA
>NW_017042194.1:0-222 GCF_001483705.2 Eufriesea mexicana | reverse complement strand
TAGCATAATAAGGTAATATTCTATACGTCAATCTTATCTTATTTTGCTATTTTTAGTTTCAACTTGTGTATCTTAGAAGATAGAGATTATACCGAATTCATCAAATGATTACGTTGTTTCTTAACTTTTGTCGGTATGTGTATATACAGTGATGAGCAAAACTGAACACGCGATAAAAATTGTCCAAAAAAGTATCAATGTGAAATGATTAAAATGAACATT
>NW_017042193.1:0-222 GCF_001483705.2 Eufriesea mexicana | reverse complement strand
TAAGGCTGTCTAAACGCTTACTCATGTTGATATTTAGTAAATCTAGTATGAATCAGGGTGATCAGGCATTCAAATTTCTCTAAGTTTGCCACTTGTCTGCACTCTTCCTTAATTTTTACGCTCAAAACGCACCCTTAACTCCATTACGTTTTTAAATTTCTCTCCATCTTTCCTTCGTCTCGGTCCTGCCAAAATATATATTCCTCTCAGTCCCCCCACACT
>NW_017042192.1:0-222 GCF_001483705.2 Eufriesea mexicana | reverse complement strand
CTATAGAATCAGGCTGGAAAATTCAATTTTATTTACATTTTCGACTAATATCGTTGTGAGCTATACTTCTTGCATAAATAAGGAGGAAAAAATCTATTGGCGTCCTAAAGCCATTGCAATGCTATAGAATCAGGCTGGAAAATTCAATTATATTGTTGGTTTCTACTAATATCGTGATGAGCTAACTCCATTGTATACGAAAGGAGGTAGAATTCTATTGGC
>NW_017042191.1:0-222 GCF_001483705.2 Eufriesea mexicana | reverse complement strand
CATCTTTCCTACTTACTTACGCAAGGAAGATAGCTCACCACGATATTAGTCGAAAATGTCAATGAAATACTATTTTCCAGCCACAATCTATATCATTGCAGTGGCTATAGCACTCAAAAAGAACTTTTCTCCTTACTTACGCAAGGAAGTTAGCTGACCACGGTATTATTCGAAAATATCTATAGAATTGAATTTTCTAGCATGATTCTATAGCTTTCCAAT
>NW_017042190.1:0-222 GCF_001483705.2 Eufriesea mexicana | reverse complement strand
ATGTATAGCACAAAAGCCGAAGATATCCTAACCAAACGTAACCTAACGTAACCAAACCGAACGGAGAACAACTAAACCTAACGAGCAGGCACCGCCATTTCTGTCCTCCCCGGAGACAAGCAGACCGTATTAGAGCGCAGTAGAGCGCAGAAACCAACGGAATAGCAGTGTATAGCACAAGAGTCACAGAAATCCAGACCAAACCTAGCATAACCTAGCCTA
>NW_017042189.1:0-222 GCF_001483705.2 Eufriesea mexicana | reverse complement strand
TCTCGGAACGCTAGGTTGTGTTGCGTTACACTTGGTTATGTTACGGTTGGTTAGGTTAGGAGGGAACAGCTATGACTTTTGTGCCATCGTCTGCTATTAGGTGGATTTTCGCGCCCTACAATGCTATAACATTTTCAGCTTGGCTACGGGAAGGACAGTAATAGTGGTCTCGGCGCGATATGATGATTCATGTCACGTCCGGTTAGGTTGGGTGTGGCTAAG
>NW_017042188.1:0-222 GCF_001483705.2 Eufriesea mexicana | reverse complement strand
TATCGTGGTGAGCTATTTTTCTTGCCTAAATGAGCAGGGCAGATTATATTGGCGTGCTGCAGAACTTGCTATTATATAGAGTGTGGTTGGAAAATACAATTTTAATGACATTTTCGGCTAATATCGTGGTGAGATGACATTCTCGCATATATAAGTACTATAGATTCTATTGGCGTGCTATAGAGATTGCAATGCAGTAGAATCTTCCTGGAAAATTCAATT
>NW_017042187.1:0-222 GCF_001483705.2 Eufriesea mexicana | reverse complement strand
AATAGATCGCCTAACCCCTTCAATCCAATGGCTAGTACAGCCATTTACTTGCCAGAGAATAGGCCTTTTCAAAGTCTATAGGCTGTTATAGCTTGGTGAGTAGATCGCCTTCCGCCTTCAATACCGTGGCAAGTACAGACATCTACTTGCCAGAAAATGGGTCTATTCAATATCTATAATCTGCTGTAGCTTGGTGAATAGATCGCCTCACGCCATCAATCC
>NW_017042186.1:0-222 GCF_001483705.2 Eufriesea mexicana | reverse complement strand
TGAGTGTATGGGTGTATGCATGGATGTATGGATGTATGTATGGACGTATCTATGGATGTACGTTTGTATGAATGTATGTATGTAATAGTGTATTGATGTATGCATGGTTGGATGCATGGATGTATGGACGTATGGTTGTATGGACGTATGGATGTAGGAATGTATGGATGTACGGATGAATGGATGTATGGATGGATGGATGGGTGTATGGACGTATGGATT
>NW_017042185.1:0-222 GCF_001483705.2 Eufriesea mexicana | reverse complement strand
ATATCTATTAATGTTTCAAAGACTATGTATCATGAACGATTGTCGGTAAATAGATTGTTACGGGGTCGATTAAAATTTACAGCTGGTAGGGTCCATGCACACCGAATCGAAATGTCTGTATAAGAATAAAATGTTTAATTTTACTGTCGATGATATAGTAATCCCTACGATAATTAGCATCCTTACAATTAGCTTGTATTATCACCGAGTCCTTCTTTTATT
>NW_017042184.1:0-222 GCF_001483705.2 Eufriesea mexicana | reverse complement strand
TATAAGCTGCCATAGCTTAGTGATTAGATCGCCTATCGCCTGCAATCCAATGGCAGGTACAGCAATGTACTTGCCCGGGTATTAGTCTATTCAAAATCTATAATCTGTTCTAGCATGTTGAATAGATCGCCTAACGCCTTCAATCCAATGGCAAGTACAGACATCTCCTTGCAAGAGAATAGGTCTATTCAATATCTATAATCTGTTATAGCTTGGTGAATA
>NW_017042183.1:0-222 GCF_001483705.2 Eufriesea mexicana | reverse complement strand
GGTTAGGTTGGGATAACTTCGACCTTTGTAACATGCACTGCTATTCGGTGGAATCCTGCGCTCCACATTGCTCTGCTGTACTCTGCTCGACGCTGGGTTGGCGAGCAGTAGCGGTCGCGGCACGTTGCTTTTAGTTATACTACGTGTGGATATGTTACTTTTGGCTAGGATAGAACAGGCTACTTTGACTTTTGTGCTTTACACTGCTCTTCCGTTGGTTTC
>NW_017042182.1:0-222 GCF_001483705.2 Eufriesea mexicana | reverse complement strand
CGTGACTATCATCTTGCTGCTTTTATAAGTTTTCTATGGCTAGTGATTGGTTGATGTGGAATGCAAGTGGTGAGTGTGTGTATCTTCCTATTGGTTGTGAATAATATTAGGAGTGTGTGTTAGCTTCAACGTCTTTCGGTGGTGGTGGATGTTTAACATTAGAATTACCAACCCAGTGAAAATGACTGGTCCCAAAATTTTCCTTTTCGCAATCACCGAACA
>NW_017042181.1:0-222 GCF_001483705.2 Eufriesea mexicana | reverse complement strand
TTCGGCTAGGATAGAGTAGCTTTAATTTTTATGCTGTACACGGCTGTTCGGTGGATTTCTGCCTTCTAGATTGCTCTAATATGCCCTGCTAAGCTCTGGGAAGGCCTGCAATGGTAGTGTCGGCAAGTTATTTTGAGACAGGTGGCGTTTGGATAGTTCAGAACAAAATAGCATTGACTTTTGTGCTGTACACTGCTATCCGGTGGACTCCTGCGCTCTACG
>NW_017042180.1:0-222 GCF_001483705.2 Eufriesea mexicana | reverse complement strand
TCTTATGTGACAGGCCACGGTTTCTCCTGTGATGGCGTGGTGGTCATTGGTAACCAAGACGCTTGAACTACTGATGATTGCAAATGTTGAATGAAATTGACAGTTAGTGGACTGTCAACCGTTGCCATGGCGTCACGGTGATTATTGGTGACTAGAGCGCTTGAACTATTCACAATTGTAAATATCGAGTGAAAATTGACAGTTAATTGTCAACCGTTGCTA
>NW_017042179.1:0-222 GCF_001483705.2 Eufriesea mexicana | reverse complement strand
CCCGAGTTCGGGTTGGGTTAGATATTTTTCTCTCGGTTTTGGGTCAGATAGAAAAAAGCCAGGGTAATCTTTGTTGGGTTCAGGTTAAAGATCTGTGGGGGGATCGTCCCCCACGATATTGCGATGATTGTATTGTGGTTCCTATGGTACTGCTGTTTGGTACCCCCTGCATTAAACGGCGGATACTTAGTTAGCGTTGGAACTTGTATTTATACAAGCCGA
>NW_017042178.1:0-222 GCF_001483705.2 Eufriesea mexicana | reverse complement strand
TAACATCGTCTTGAATTTTACCAAGAAAAAGAAAAAATTTACTAGCATCGTCCTCAATTTCTTGAAAAAAAATGAAATGCACTAACAGTGCCCTAAATTTTGTCATAAAAAAGGAATGTACCAACATGGTCCTCAATTTTTCGAAGAAAAAAAAAAAAATATCGTACAGGACGATTGCCATTTACAGTTGGGTGAGTTTTCAGCTGCAATGAAGCAAGGTAA
>NW_017042177.1:0-222 GCF_001483705.2 Eufriesea mexicana | reverse complement strand
GTGTAGAACAATTTGCAACTCTAATTTAACCTATAGAGATTCAAAAACTCTAGGGACCTATTGCCCCCCTAAAAATACTCAAAACTGAGACCTATGTCTTTAGACAACCCAAACTTTCAACTATCACTTTAGCAAAATAACTGAAAAATCCAATTACCTTCGAAGAGGACCTAAAAGTCTAACCTAACCTGTCAATGACTCAAAAAATCACCTACCTCACCT
>NW_017042176.1:0-222 GCF_001483705.2 Eufriesea mexicana | reverse complement strand
CGTGGTGAGCTATCTTTCTTGCATAAGTAAGGAGGAATGATCCTTTTGGCATGCTATAGCCATCGCGATGATATTGAATGTGGTTGGAAAATTCAATTTTAATGACATTTTTGACAAATATCGTGGAGAGCTAACTTTCTTGCATAAATAAGAATGGAGGATTCAATTGGCGCGTTATAGCCAATGCAATGCTGTAGAATCTGGCTGGAAAATATAATTTCA
>NW_017042175.1:0-222 GCF_001483705.2 Eufriesea mexicana | reverse complement strand
GGATGTATGGATGGATTGAGGTATGGATGGATTGATGTACGGATGTATCGATGTATGGATGTAGATATGTATGAATGTATGGATGGATGGATGTATTGTTGGACGGAATTAATGACGGGTGGATGGATGGATGTATGTATGGATGCGTGTGTGGAAGGTCGAATGTACGGATGTATGTATGAATGGATGAATGGATGTATGTATTGATGTATGTATGGATGT
>NW_017042174.1:0-222 GCF_001483705.2 Eufriesea mexicana | reverse complement strand
ATCGACCTTTCAGTCGGACCGAAGCGACACGACTGGAGTTCTATCGTTAATAGCTCGATAAATAACGTTATAACAAATACATATATTTACAGTTTTCTACATCGTTTCATTCATTCTTACTTATTACAATGGCACTTTCATTAATTTCTCAATTTTCGTATTTTTTCAATTATACACTTAATTTCAGTATATATCAAAAATCTTATTTTCGCGTAAAAATAT
>NW_017042173.1:0-222 GCF_001483705.2 Eufriesea mexicana | reverse complement strand
CTGCCGGCGAATCGCGCATTTGCGTCACGTAACTTGTTTTACACGGCCGCTTTTGTTCTGCATAAATCTTATTAGCACCAACCCATTTTACCGGGAATTGAGTTAAATGCAGTTTTACGCATTAAACCGTGCCTGTTCCAGCCTGCTCGTCACCCCTATCCCTTGAATCAGAGACGGAGTTCGTTACTTAGACTGCCGCCTGTCGATCAGTAGAAAACGATC
>NW_017042172.1:0-222 GCF_001483705.2 Eufriesea mexicana | reverse complement strand
ATCCTATTCTAGCCAAGCGTAGCATAACCTAACCAAGGTTAGTCAGCCTAACATGCCGAGAGCGCTACTGCTGGCCTCCCCTCGGTAAGCAGAATACACTAGGGCAATGTAGAGCGCAGAAAGCAACCGAATAGAAGTGTATTGCATAAAACACAAAAGTACCCTAACCGAACCTATGCTAACCTAACCCAACCGAACGTAGCATAGGTCACCATAACGCGC
>NW_017042171.1:0-222 GCF_001483705.2 Eufriesea mexicana | reverse complement strand
ACATGATTACTGTATACCTTAAAGCATTGGCGCTTGTGCCACATAGATGGCTATATTTCCCTGCAGATGCTACACTCGGTACTGTGTCCTCTACTGTCAATACCTCTTGCGACAATAGTTCCAGCGATTTACCATACTAGAGATGCAATAGTAGTTAAATGGTCAGAGAGTAGATTAATGCAATGTCTGTAGTACTGCGTAAGTAGCTATAGAGAGATCGGT
>NW_017042170.1:0-222 GCF_001483705.2 Eufriesea mexicana | reverse complement strand
ATTTTCCAGCCATATCCTGTAGCAATACAATGGCTACAGCACGTCAGTGGAATCTTTCATACTCATTTATGCACGAAAGTTAGCTCACCACGATATTAGTGGAAAATGTCGAAGAAATTGAATATTCCGGCCAGATTCTAAAACACTGCTATGGCTATAGCGCCAATAGAATCTATCCTCCTCATTTATGCAAGGAAGTCAGTTCACTACTATATTAGTCGA
>NW_017042169.1:0-222 GCF_001483705.2 Eufriesea mexicana | reverse complement strand
TCGAAATTTTCGACTAACATCCTGGTGCGATAACTATCTTCCATATATAAGGAGGAAAGAGTCCATTCACCTGCTATAGTCGTCGCAATGCTATAAAATCTGGCTGGGAAGTTCAATTTTATCGACATTTTAGTCTAATATTGTGGTGAGCAGACTTGTTTGCATAAATAAGCAGGGAAGATTCTGTTGGCGTGCTATAGACATTGCAATGCAGTAGAATCT
>NW_017042168.1:0-222 GCF_001483705.2 Eufriesea mexicana | reverse complement strand
AAATGGAGGTCGCGGCGCGTTACGTTGAGTCAAGTCGCGTACGGCTAGGATAGGTTAGGCAATGTTTGGTTAGGATGGCTTTAAGTTTTACGCTGTACTCTGCCATTCAGTGCATTTCTGCGCTCTAATGTGCTCTAATATGTCCTGCTTGGCTCTGGTGAGGGCAGCAATAGTGGTCTCGGCACAACAGGTTGATTTACGCTATGTTTGGCTGTGTTCCGA
>NW_017042167.1:0-221 GCF_001483705.2 Eufriesea mexicana | reverse complement strand
TATTTATACAAGAAAGTTAGCTCACCACGATATTAGTCGAAAATGTCAATAAAATTGAATTTACCAGCAAGATTCTGTAGCATTGCAATGCCTATAGCACTCCAAATGAATCCATCCACCTTATTTATGAAAGAAAGGTGGCTCACCACGATATTAGCCGAAACTGTCAATATAATTGAACTTTCCAGCCTGATTCTATAGCATTGCAAAGGCTATAGCAC
>NW_017042166.1:0-222 GCF_001483705.2 Eufriesea mexicana | reverse complement strand
TTCCTCCTTCTTTATACATGAAAGTTAGCTCAGTACGGTATTAGTCGAAAATGTTAATAAAATGGAATTTTCCGGGCAGATTCTATAGATTTGGAATGGCGATAGCACGCCAATAGTATCTTTCCTCCTTATTTATGCAAGAAATTTAGCACACCCCGGTATTAGTCGAAAATGTCAATGTAGTAGAATTTTCAAGCAAGATTCTATAGCATTGCAATGGCT
>NW_017042165.1:0-222 GCF_001483705.2 Eufriesea mexicana | reverse complement strand
TTAATATCTTGGTGGGCTAACTTTCTTGCCTAAATAAGGAAGAAAGAAACTATTGGCGTCCTATAGCCATTGCAATAATATTGCATCTGGCTGGAAAGTCCAATTTTATTAACATTCTCTCCCAATATTGTGGCGAGCTAACTTTCTTGCGTTAATGAGGAGGAAAAATTCCATTGGCGTGCTATAGCCACTGCAGTGCATCAGAATGTGGCTGGAGGATTC
>NW_017042164.1:0-222 GCF_001483705.2 Eufriesea mexicana | reverse complement strand
CACTTCTCGGGAAGCGAAACTCGGCTCAGGAGGATAGGCTAAGGCTGATCGTCTTAGGCTTTCCTTCTTCGGAATCGTCAAGTTAGGTTTGGGGTACTGTGCGTTCGAGAAAAGAAGACACAGTGTGTTTACATCCTCATGGCTGATTAACTCTGCTCACACTCCCATGATCATGGTGATCTATTAGCCGAGGATATCGACGAAGATCATCGGTCACTGCCT
>NW_017042163.1:0-222 GCF_001483705.2 Eufriesea mexicana | reverse complement strand
TGCTCTGCTATACCCTGCTAGACTGTGCGGGATCAGCAATAGTGGTCTTGGCACTTCAATTTGGGTTAGGCTACGTTCGGGTGGGTTACGTTGGGCTAGGCTAGGGGAGGTTATCTTCGACGTTTGACCTATATACTGCTGTTCGGTGCACTTCTGTGCAAGACCGTGCTCTAATATGCGCTGCTTGGATCTGGGGAGGCCAGCAGTAGTGTCCGCGGCACG
>NW_017042162.1:0-222 GCF_001483705.2 Eufriesea mexicana | reverse complement strand
TCGGGAAGAGAAATATCGTAAACGTACAATGTGTCCGAATATTTTTGTGACGTGAAAATAGGGCACTATTTCGTTGATAATTGATTAAAAAATGCATACAAATTTATTACATAAAACATATGTTTTTGTTTACTTGAATAAATGTCTTATCACTAGAAAAAGTAGTGAACACGATCCATTTATTAGTAGCTGCGATACGATCTGATTAATTCAGACATACCC
>NW_017042161.1:0-222 GCF_001483705.2 Eufriesea mexicana | reverse complement strand
CTCTCCTAACCGAACCAAACATAAAGCAAACGAACGCAGACAGAATCAAGCTGACGTGTTGAGACCACTATTGCTGGCCGCCCCAGAGCCAAGAAGCATATACTAGAGCACAGTGTTTCGCAGAAATCCATCGAATAGCAGTGTATAGCACAAAAGCGGAATTTATCATAACCGAACCTTCCAAACCTGACCTAACGAGACGTAACCTATCACAACCTAACG
>NW_017042160.1:0-222 GCF_001483705.2 Eufriesea mexicana | reverse complement strand
CGAACGTAGCCCAACTAATTCTCACGTACCGAGACCACTATTACTGCCCTCCCCAGGGTCAAGAAGAACATATTATAGGAGAATAGCGCGCAGAAATCCATAGAATCGCAGTGTATAGCACAATTGTCGAAGCTACCCTATTCTAACGCAGCCTAACGAAACATAACCGAACGTAACATAGCTCTACCTATAGCCTGGAGACTACTATTGCTAACCTCTCCA
>NW_017042159.1:0-222 GCF_001483705.2 Eufriesea mexicana | reverse complement strand
TCCACTAGCAGGCCTGGGACCAAACGCATCCCTTCCTTTTCCTTTCATCCCTTCTAGCACCTTCGCCATACGAAGATACCTGCGACCAGCCGACTTCAACAACCGTGGGGGTCGACCCCCTACATATTTAATCGTAGCGTTTAAAATAGGTGCTCCGTTAAAATTCTTTCCTGCTTATTATTAAAGACACTGACACCCACTTTGAACTTTGCCATCCCTCCA
>NW_017042158.1:0-222 GCF_001483705.2 Eufriesea mexicana | reverse complement strand
ACACTGCGTTGCGGCAGGTTCCTGCGCTCAACTGTGCTCTAGTATATTCTGCATGCCTCTGCGAATGCCGGCAATATTGGTCTCTTCACGTCATGTTGAGATATGTTACGTATGGTCGACTTCCGTTTGGATACGTTTGGATAGCATAACTTTGACTTCAGTGCTATACACTTCCATTCGGTGGATTTCTGCGCTCTGGTGTGCTCTGATACGATCTGCTTG
>NW_017042157.1:0-222 GCF_001483705.2 Eufriesea mexicana | reverse complement strand
CTGGCTGGAAAATTCAAATTTAATGACATTTTGACTAATATCGTGGTGAGCGAACTTTCTTGCGTAAATAAGGATGAAAGATTCAATTGGCGCGCTTTAGCCATTGCACTGCTATAAAATCTGGCTGGAAAATACAATGTTATCGACATTTTCGACTATTATCGTGGTGAGCTAACTCTCTTGCATAAATAAGGAGGGAAGATTCTTTTGGCGTGCTATATC
>NW_017042156.1:0-221 GCF_001483705.2 Eufriesea mexicana | reverse complement strand
CCTGACCATATATGATCTGGCCTGACCTGGCCTGACCTGAACTCACCGGAATCATCTGACCTGCCCTGACCTGGCCTGACCTGGCCTGACCTGAACTGACCTGAACTGACCGTACCTGACCTGACCTTACCTGACCTGACATGACCTGATCTGACTTAACCTGACTTTGCCTGACCTGGCCTGACCTGAACTGACCTGAACTGACATCATCTGATCTGACC
>NW_017042155.1:0-221 GCF_001483705.2 Eufriesea mexicana | reverse complement strand
TCCATACAATTGAATTTCCCAGTCAGATTCTATAGCATAACAATGGCTATACCATGCCAATAGCACGTTTCCGCCTTGTCTATGCAACAAAATTAGCTCACCGCAATATTAGACGAAAATGTCAGTAAAATTGAATTTTTCAGACTGATTCTGTAGCTTTACAATGGTTATAGCATGCCAATAGAATCTTTCCTCCTTATTTATGCAACAAAATTAGCTCA
>NW_017042154.1:0-222 GCF_001483705.2 Eufriesea mexicana | reverse complement strand
TGTGCTCTGCCCTCTCCTCTCTCCTAATGTCTTCTGCCTGGCTTTGTGGAGGGCGGCAATAGACGTCTCGGCACGTTAGTGTGAGTTATGTTGGTCTTGGGTACGTTACGTTTGGTTAGGTTAGGACAGGATAGCTTTGACTTTTGCGCAGTACACCGATATTCATTGGATATCTACTTTCTTCTGTGCTCTATCACAATCTGCTTGCCTCAGGGCACGACA
>NW_017042153.1:0-221 GCF_001483705.2 Eufriesea mexicana | reverse complement strand
ACCGATATTAGTCGAAAATGTCAATAAAATTTTATTTCCATCCAGATTATATATCATTGCAATCGCTATAGCACGCCAATAGTTTCTTTCTTCCTTATTTAGGCAAGAAAGATTGCTCACCAAGGTACTAGAAAAAATGTTAATAAAATTTGAGTTTCCAGGCAGATTACATAGCATTGCAATGGCCATAACTCGCGAATATAAGCTTCCCTCCTTATTTA
>NW_017042152.1:0-222 GCF_001483705.2 Eufriesea mexicana | reverse complement strand
CAGTAGAGAAATATGGTAAACGAACAGATAACGCGCATTCGAAATTAATAAATTGGATAACAACTGGAAGTACTCGCATGATCACGCAAGATGTCATGCATCAAAACAGATCCTGCAGTCTTCGAGAATAAAATTTTACATTTCACATTTACATTTATCAATTTAAAAATATTCCTCGAAACATGTACATGGTAAATTTAATTTAAATAATGAAATTATGAA
>NW_017042151.1:0-221 GCF_001483705.2 Eufriesea mexicana | reverse complement strand
TCCTCCTTACTTATGCAGGAAAATCAGCTCACCACGATATTAGTCGAAAATGTATATAAAATTCAATTTTCCAGCCGGTTTCTATAGCTCTGCAATGGCTAAATCACGCCAATAGAATCTTTCGTCCTTATTTATGCAAGATAGTTAGCTCACCACGTTATTAGTCGAAAATGTCAACAAAATTGAATTTTCCAGCCAGATTCTGTAGCATTGCAATGGCT
>NW_017042150.1:0-222 GCF_001483705.2 Eufriesea mexicana | reverse complement strand
ACCATTGCTGAGAAACTTAGATGATCAGCGAACAGATTAAACACATGGCTACAATGTTGAGTATATGGCTACACACAGAACTGAATTTTCGTTTGTCAATAACACTATGCAGATGCATGACCTATCTGTTGATAGCTCTAGAATTGACATAGGGTATGAATCACCAGTGAGAATGCTAATCGAGCGACTATAGTGCTCTGCCGGTAGTCATTCTAAATACCG
>NW_017042149.1:0-222 GCF_001483705.2 Eufriesea mexicana | reverse complement strand
CAGTCGCCATTTAATCAGATTCTAAAGATGAATCTTAATTAATATATCAAATTTACAATTACCTAAGGATGCGTGGAATATCGAAGCAAAATAATTTTAAGTCTTAATTTGCATACGATTTCTTATTTGCTATTTTAAAAATATCCTCGACTTTATGGTAGCGAGTCTTCGAATTACTATTTTTAATTATTTTGTAACGAAAAAATCGCCGAGTGCAAAGGG
>NW_017042148.1:0-222 GCF_001483705.2 Eufriesea mexicana | reverse complement strand
CATTCCAGCCAGATTCTATAGCATTGCAAAGACTATAGCACGCCAAGTGAATCATTCCTCCTTGTTTATGTAAGAAAGATAGCTCACCGCGATATTAATCGAAAATGTCGATGAAATTGAATTTCCCATCCAGATTCTATAGCACTGCAATGGCAATAACACGCCAAGTGAAACTATCATCCTTATTTATGCCTGAAAGATAGCTGACCACGATATAAGTCG
>NW_017042147.1:0-222 GCF_001483705.2 Eufriesea mexicana | reverse complement strand
AAGGATGGGTGGAAGAAAGGATGCATGGACGGATGGAAGGGCGTATTTATGGAAGCATGTATGTATGTATGTACGTATGTATGTATGGATATATCTATGGATGTATGTTCGGATGTGTGGATGGATGTATGTGTGGATGTATGGATGGATGTATGCATACATGTGTGTATGGGTGTATGTATGTATGGATGGATGTACGTATTGATGTATGTATGGATGTAT
>NW_017042146.1:0-222 GCF_001483705.2 Eufriesea mexicana | reverse complement strand
AATGAAACAAAATTGGTATATTTTTACTAAAAAAGGAATCACATAATGTAAAAACATAAAAAATAATAATAATTTAATCGAATTTGTTGTTATAGGGTGGCACTAAAATAGTCCCACCGTGCCACATGGGTTCATGAATGGTACTTATTAGAGCACATCCTTTTCCCTAAGCACAGAGGCACTTTGCACACGGTACAAGACCATAGTGTTCGAACTTCCTTT
>NW_017042145.1:0-222 GCF_001483705.2 Eufriesea mexicana | reverse complement strand
CCCCGGAGAAGACCAGAGTACTGTAGAGCAACGTAGACCGCAGGAATCCACCGAATAGCAGTGAACAGCGCAAAAGTCGAAGTGACGCTAACCTAACCCGAACTAACCTAACGTGACCAACCGTAGCCTAACTGAACTTAAGTGCCGCGACCACTATTTTTGGCCTCCCCACGTCCAAGCAGAATATAGTAGAGCACAGTGGAGCGCAGAAATACTCCGAAT
>NW_017042144.1:0-222 GCF_001483705.2 Eufriesea mexicana | reverse complement strand
CATTGAAAATGAAGATAGAAAGGACACGGAACTTGAACTAAAACAGCAATTAGAATCTGGCTATCAGAAGACCCAAACGGTCTTCTGGGTCTATTCTAAACAAAGGGCCGAACGAAATACCGAAACGACATTCCAAGACTTAACAAGCACTGTTTAACGGACTGGTCGCCATGCTGGATTTGACGAATCTGGCTAACACTTTCGGATCATTTCGATGCTTTG
>NW_017042143.1:0-222 GCF_001483705.2 Eufriesea mexicana | reverse complement strand
TGGCTTGGCACGTTCTGTTGGGTCAGGTTACGTTCGGAGAGTGTAGGCTATGCTAAGTTTGTGCAGAATATCTTTAGCTTTTGTGCTTTACACTACTATCCGTTGGACTTCTGCCGTCTACTGTGCCCTAGTACATCCTGCTTGGCCCTGCTGGGGGCAGCAATGGTGGCCTCGGCACGTGTGTGTGAGTTATGCTATGTTTGGTTATGTTCCGTTCGTTTC
>NW_017042142.1:0-222 GCF_001483705.2 Eufriesea mexicana | reverse complement strand
ATTCACTGATATGCGGCGCATTTCTGCGCTCTTCTGTGTCCTAGTACGTTCTGCTTGTCTCTGTGGATGTCTGCAATAGTGGTCTCGGCACGTTAGGTTGAGCTATGACATGTTCGTCTATCCTACGCTTCGTGAGGATAGAACAGTGTAGTATAGACGTTTGTGTCATACACTGCTATTCCGTGGGTTTCTGTGATCTGCAGTGCTCTGCTATATTCTGCC
>NW_017042141.1:0-222 GCF_001483705.2 Eufriesea mexicana | reverse complement strand
GATAGCTCTCAACGATATCAGTCGAGAATGTCAATAAAACTGAATTTGCCATACGGGTTCTATACCATTGCGATGGCTATAGCACGCCAAAAAGATCTATCCTCTTTACCTATGCAAGGAAGTTAGCCCACAACGATATTAGTCGAAAATGTCAGTAATATTGAATTTTCCAGCAACATTCTGTAGCACTGCAATGCTTATAGCACGCCAACAGAATCTTTT
>NW_017042140.1:0-222 GCF_001483705.2 Eufriesea mexicana | reverse complement strand
CGTGTGTTGCTGTGCGGTGGTATGCTTGTTGTGTGTGCCTGTATTCAACTCGTCCCGCGCGCACGGACATGATCGTTTCGGGTGCGATTTCCCGTCGCGCCGGGAGGGAATTGCGGTTGCGTCGCGGGGGCGTCCTGGCAATTGCGTCGCCGCGATGTATGGGGCGCACCGAAATGCGAAGGGCTGGCCATCGTGGTGGTTTTAGCGTGTAAAAGTCCCACC
>NW_017042139.1:0-222 GCF_001483705.2 Eufriesea mexicana | reverse complement strand
CGACCCTCGCGAGGGCTGAAATGGTGGTCTTGGCACGTTAGGTTTAGATAGGCTACGTTTGGTTGTGTGAGGTTGTGCTATGTTTGGACAGGATCGCTTTGACAATCGCGCTATACACTGTCGTTCGGTGTATTCCTGCCCTCTACTGGGCTCTACCCCAACCTGCTTGGCACCGCGGCGGCCGGAATTATTGGTCGCGGCACGTTAGGATGAGTTACATTA
>NW_017042138.1:0-222 GCF_001483705.2 Eufriesea mexicana | reverse complement strand
GCCCCCTCCCCTAAGGGGGCCGGGTATCTTTGGAAGATTTCCCCCACGTGAAAAAAAAAAAAAAGGTGAGGTTAGGGTGTCTTCCCCTTTTGTGGTATTCACTACTATGCGGCGGGTTTCTACGCACTGCAGGGCTCTAGTACACTCCGCTTGTATTTTTGGAGGCCAGCAATAGTGGTTCCGTCATGCTGGGTTGAAGTATGTTACGTTTGGGTATCTTAC
>NW_017042137.1:0-222 GCF_001483705.2 Eufriesea mexicana | reverse complement strand
ACCTGCGTAGACCTCTATTGCTGGCCCCTCCATCGCTAAACAGAGCATATTAGAGCAGCGTAGAGCGCAGAAGACCATATAACGCCAGTGTATAGCAAAAAAGTAAAAGATTTCAGAACTAAACCAAAAGAAACCTGACCAAACCAGACCTAACTTAATACAACCTAACGTGCCGCAGCCGCAATTTCTGGCCTCCCCAGAGCAGAGAAGAGAATATTAGAT
>NW_017042136.1:0-222 GCF_001483705.2 Eufriesea mexicana | reverse complement strand
GGTTAGGTTGGGTATGGCTATGTTTGGTCAGGGTAGCTTTAACTTCTGCGTTGCACACGTCCATTCGGTGAACTTCTGCGATGCACTGTTTCTAGTACGTCAAGCTTGGCCCTGATGAGGGCAGCTTTAGCGGTCTCGGCACGTTAGGTTTGGTTAGGCTGTTTGGCTATGTTGTGATAGTTCAGGTTAGGCTTAGGTAGCCTTGACCTTCCAGATATGCAC
>NW_017042135.1:0-222 GCF_001483705.2 Eufriesea mexicana | reverse complement strand
CAAATTGTTAATAACTCGAGCGTCAGTGGATCTGTCTTTGCCATTCTAGAATAGTTATAGGATCTCAATCATCATTGAACATGTTAATGCAGCGGCTACAGTGGAGTATTGGGGGACATAATATGTACCGTACGTTCAACTTTAAATATTTCAATACGTAACCGTAATATACATAGGTCATTCCTGAATGACTTTGGAATTTACATCATCAGTCAACAATGT
>NW_017042134.1:0-221 GCF_001483705.2 Eufriesea mexicana | reverse complement strand
TTTTGAATAGACCTATTCCCTGGCAAGTAGGTGGCTGTAATTGCCATTGGATTGAAGGCGCTACTCGTTCTATTCACCAAGGTATAACAGATTATAGATTTTGAATGGATATATCATCTGGCAAGTAGATGGCTGTACTTGTCATTGGATTGAAGGCTTTAGGCGATCTATTCACCAAGCTATATCAGGTTATATATTTTGTACAGGCTTATTCTCTGACA
>NW_017042133.1:0-221 GCF_001483705.2 Eufriesea mexicana | reverse complement strand
AACCAAACGCGCCGAGACCACTATTGCTGGAATCCCCTATGCCAAGGAAAATATAGTAGAGCACGGCAGAGCTCACAAAGCCACCAAATAGCAGCGCATAGCACAAAAGTCAAAAATATCACAACCTACGGCGTCCTAACCTAACCATGCCGAACGTAGACTAACTAAGCTCAACGAGCGGAGACCACTATTTTTGGCATCCCCAGTGCCAAGTAGAACAA
>NW_017042132.1:0-221 GCF_001483705.2 Eufriesea mexicana | reverse complement strand
TAGAGTCGGTAATTAATACTCCAGCTGCTCGCTCCGCCAGTCCACTGTGCGAAATAAAAGAAGGAAAAGGGAAAAAAAGAAAAAGATAAAAATTTGTATAATCGTAAAAATGGAAAAAATTAATCGTCGATGTGCTCCGTTGTTTGATCATATAATATAACGATTGATAGTAATTAAAATGGTAAATCGAAGATGAGGAAAGATAATTAGGATCTTAAATC
>NW_017042131.1:0-221 GCF_001483705.2 Eufriesea mexicana | reverse complement strand
TTGAAGTAGGCTACGTTTTGTTATGTCATCGTTTGTTAGGTTAGCATAGGATAGCTTCGACTTTTGCGCTATACTCTGCTATTCGGTGGATTCCTGCGATCTACCCTGCTGTGCTATGTTCTGCGTGGCTCTGGGGAGGCCAGCAGTAGTATCCACTGCACCTTAGGTTCAGTCCAGTTACGTTTGTTCATTTTACGTTTGGTTAGGTTAGGACTGGGTTG
>NW_017042130.1:0-221 GCF_001483705.2 Eufriesea mexicana | reverse complement strand
CAACATAACTCAGACTAACGTGCCGAAACTGACACTGCTGGCATCCACACAGCCAAGCAGAGTTAACTAGAGCAAAGCAGCACGCAGAAATCCACCGAAAAGTATCGTACAGCACAATAGTCAAATATATACCCTCCTAACCTAACCAAACGTAACAAATGCAAACGTAACCTGACTGATCCTAACGTGCCTAGACCACCTATACTGACCTCCCCAGAGCA
>NW_017042129.1:0-221 GCF_001483705.2 Eufriesea mexicana | reverse complement strand
AAAATTATAAATTTCAGAAAGGAGACCGAAGATAATGGTCTATAATTCTGTCTTAATAATATTTAAAGCAAAAGTAATAATTTTCATGAGGGGATTTTATATAAAACCTCTGAATTAAAATTTAGATCACTGAGACATTTTATACCGAGGAATATGTTAAAGCTTCCAGTGTAATGGAAGTTAAATTCAATAATAATTTACACTTTACGATTTTATTTTCA
>NW_017042128.1:0-221 GCF_001483705.2 Eufriesea mexicana | reverse complement strand
CAGGTAATAGATTTTGAATAGACCTATTCTCTGGCAAGTAGATGGCTGTACTTGCCATTTGTTGAAGACGAAAGGCGACCTATTCACCAAGCTACAACCGATTATAGACTTTGAATACACCTATTCTCCGGCAAGTAGATGACTGTACTTGCCATTGTACTGATTACGTTAGGCGTTCAAATCGCCAAGCTGTATCAAGTTATAGATTTCGAATAGACCTG
>NW_017042127.1:0-221 GCF_001483705.2 Eufriesea mexicana | reverse complement strand
TCGATCATATCATGATACAACAGTGCCTAACCTAACCTATCCAAACGTAATGTGACTCCAACAAAACGTGACGAGACCAACGTTGCTGGCTTCTCGGAGCTAAGCAGAGCATATTTGAGCACACTAGAACGCAAAAATCCGCCGAGTAGCACTGAATGGCACAAAAGTCGGTGCTGCCAATCCGAACGTAGCCAAACGTAACATACCCAAACGTAGCATAA
>NW_017042126.1:0-221 GCF_001483705.2 Eufriesea mexicana | reverse complement strand
GTTTGTTTGGGTTTGGTTAGGATATCTTTGACTTTGTGCTATACACTGCCATTTAATGGACTTTTGTGCTCTACACTAATCTAAAATGCAGTGCTTGGCAATGGGAGGCAAGCAATTGTGGTCCATGCACATTAGTTTGATTGACGTTACGTTTGGTCATGTTACGTTTGGTTATGTTACGTTTGGTTTGGTTAGGATAGGGTGTCTTTGACTAAAGTGCT
>NW_017042125.1:0-221 GCF_001483705.2 Eufriesea mexicana | reverse complement strand
GTCAATAAATTGAATCTGCCGAGCACATTCTATATCATTGCAATGGCTATAGCAGGTCAGTAGGAACTTTCCTCCTCACTTATGCAAGAAAGGCAGCTCACCACAGTATTAGTCGAAACAGTCTATAAAATTGAACTTTCCCGACAGAATCCAGAGCCTTGCAATGGCTATAGCACGCCAATAGAATCTTTCCTCCTTATTTGTGCAAGATAGTTATCTCT
>NW_017042124.1:0-221 GCF_001483705.2 Eufriesea mexicana | reverse complement strand
CAGGAATCCACCGAAGAGCAGCGTATGGCACAAAAGTCTGAGCAATTCTATCCAAACCTGACCAAACGTAACATAAGCAAACGTACCTAAGCATGACCTAACGTGCCGAGACCACTACTACTGGCATCCCCAGAGGCGAGTAGAATAAACTAGAGCATAGTAGAGTGCAGAAGTCCACGTAATAGCAGTGTATATCACAAAAGTTAAAGCCATCCCTTCGC
>NW_017042123.1:0-221 GCF_001483705.2 Eufriesea mexicana | reverse complement strand
GCAGAAATTCACCGAATTGCAGTTTATCGGACAAGCATCGGAGATAACATAACGAAACCTTACAAAACCAAACCTAACCTAACGTACCGTTTCACAACATAGCGTGTCGCCACCACAGCTCCTGGCCTCTCCAGAGCAAGGAACAATGTGGTAGAGCTCAGCAGATCACAGAAATCCGAGCATAAGCTGTGTAAAGCAGCAATGTCATAGTAGCATTTTTT
>NW_017042122.1:0-221 GCF_001483705.2 Eufriesea mexicana | reverse complement strand
TACTTGTGTATGTATGGATATATGTATTGAAGTATGTATGGATGAATGGGTGGGTGGGTGGATTTATTGTGGTATGGATGTATGGATCGGTGGATGTATGGATGGTTGGACGTATGGATGGATGTATGTATGGAATGACATATGTACGGATGGATGGTTGTATGGATGGATGGATGTTTGCGTGGATGTATGTATGGATGTTTCTATGGATGTATGTATGT
>NW_017042121.1:0-221 GCF_001483705.2 Eufriesea mexicana | reverse complement strand
AATAAACGATATTAATTCGTGAGTAATAATTTATTTACGATAGATTATTTTTTGTTATTCTTACCTGTAGAGTATAAATATTTTTCATATTTAATTATCTTTAGATAATTTTTAATTTCGTCGTAACGTCGAAATACTAAGAGATGTCGGTAATTTTGTATACGATATATTAACCGAAATCTATTATCGATGTAGGAATAAAAGATGGCACAGCTATCCTC
>NW_017042120.1:0-221 GCF_001483705.2 Eufriesea mexicana | reverse complement strand
ATATACACATCCATCCATACATTCATCCAGCCATACAACCACCCATCCATACATCCAACGATCAATACATATATCCACCTATACTTCCATCCATCCATACATCCATACATCCACACATCCATGCATCCATAAATCCTTCCATTGGTACGTCTATCATTCGATACATCCATCCATCCGTACATCCACACATGCATACATCCATAAAACCATAAATTCATGCA
>NW_017042119.1:0-221 GCF_001483705.2 Eufriesea mexicana | reverse complement strand
AGAGAGAGAGAGAGAGAGAGAGAGAGAAAGGGTACGAAGAACAGAGCAGACAGGACGCCGTGTATACAGGGTGTCTTCGAAATCGTGGCACATCCGGTCGTGTAATGATGAAAAAGAATATTTCCCATAAAATAAAGAAAAAGATAATATCGGTCCATTCCCAAGAGAAGGAGAACCGGCAATGACAAGAGGGTAGTTCTGAATAATCGTTGGCCTATCTG
>NW_017042118.1:0-221 GCF_001483705.2 Eufriesea mexicana | reverse complement strand
GCTGCACGATAGTCTTTGTTAGGTTACGTTTGGCTATGTTGCTGTTGGTTTCGATAGGAGATGATAGCTTTGACTTCTGTGATAAACGCTGCTATGCGGTGGACTTCTGCCCTCGAGTGTGGTCTGATACGCCGTGCTTTGCTCTCAGGAGGTCAGAAATAGCGGCCGCGGCGCGTTAGGCTGTGTTACGATCGGATGTCTTCGAATTCTGTGCCGTACAC
>NW_017042117.1:0-221 GCF_001483705.2 Eufriesea mexicana | reverse complement strand
TCTGCTTCTCTCTTGGGAGGCCAGGAATGGTGGACTCGGCTCATTTGGTTGAGTCATGTTACGTGCTGCTTGGTTAGGGTAGGTCAGGGTTAGTTGCGATGGCTCCGACGTTTGTGCTATACACAGCCCTTTGGTGTATTTCCACGCTCTACTGGGCCCTAGTGCATTCTGCTTGGCAATGGGGGGCCAGCAGCACTGCTCCTGGCACGATAGGCAGAGTT
>NW_017042116.1:0-221 GCF_001483705.2 Eufriesea mexicana | reverse complement strand
ATTTTCGACAAATATCTTGGTGAGCAATCTTTCTTGCATAAATAAGGAGGAAATATTCTGTTGACGTGCTATAGGCATTGCAAGGCTGTAGAGCCTAGAAGGAAGATACAATTTTACAGACATTTTCGACTAGTATCGTGATGAGAAGACATCCTTGAGTAAATAAGGAGTAAAGATGCATTTTGAGTGCTATAGCCATTGAAATGATACAGTTTGTGGCT
>NW_017042115.1:0-221 GCF_001483705.2 Eufriesea mexicana | reverse complement strand
TCCACCGCATTGCAGTCTATATCACACAAGTCAAAGGTACCTTGGCCAAACAAACCCTAACTTGTCCTAACATAACGTGCCGCGACCGATTTTCCTGGCGTCAGCTGGGACAAGCAGAATTTGACGGAGCACAGTAGAGCGCAGGGGCCTACAGAATCGCTGAGTTCATCGCAAGAGCCAAAGCTATCCTGGCCTAACTCAAGCTAACCTAAGATAACCGA
>NW_017042114.1:0-221 GCF_001483705.2 Eufriesea mexicana | reverse complement strand
CAGTAGAGGAGAGTAGAGCGGAGATATCCATATAATCGCAGTGCATAGGACAATAGTCGTAGCGATTATATCCTAAAATAACGAAACGTAACATAACCGAACATAGCTTATCTCAACATAACGGGCTCGGAACACTATTGCTTGCCTCCGCAGAGACTAGCGGAATATGCTATAGCACAGTAGAGCGAAGGATTCATCCGAATAGCAGTGTATGCCATGAA
>NW_017042113.1:0-221 GCF_001483705.2 Eufriesea mexicana | reverse complement strand
GTGCTATACACTGTTGCGCCGTGAATTTCTGCGCTCGGCTGCGCTCTACTACATTCTGCTTGGTCCTGTAGAGGCCAGTAATAGTGGTCGGGGTACTTTTGGTTGAGCTATGTTACGTTTGGTTTGGTTACATTATATCAAGCTCGGTCAGGTTATCTTTGTGTTTTGTGCTATATACCGCTATTGGGTGGAGTTCTGCTCTCTGACGCGCTCTAACATGC
>NW_017042112.1:0-221 GCF_001483705.2 Eufriesea mexicana | reverse complement strand
TTCTGGACTGTCCTTTACTTCTTCACTTTCCTGTACTATTACCCTTGGAATAATATCAGGAAAAGGATTGTTAAATATTATAGTTTTTATCAATCTTGGAGGATAAAGTGGTCTATCATTCTACAAAAAAGTGAAAATATTATATTTATATGAATTCCTGATATATTTTCTTGTAAACATTAAATTTACCTCATCAACAAGTGCTTCTTCAAGTTTAAGTA
>NW_017042111.1:0-221 GCF_001483705.2 Eufriesea mexicana | reverse complement strand
TACGAGCCACCCTATCCTAATCACACCAAACGTAACATAACCAAACGCAACCTGCCTCAGCCTAACGTGCCTAGACCTCTCTTGCTGATCTCCCAAGAGCAAAGTATAACATATCAGAGGACAGCAGAGCACAGAAATTCGCCGAATAGCAGTGCACACCGCAAAAGTTAAAGCCACCATTTCGCGCCTAACAAAACGTAACACAGCCAAATGTAAAATAA
>NW_017042110.1:0-221 GCF_001483705.2 Eufriesea mexicana | reverse complement strand
GTGATATAGCGATTGCAATGCTGTAGAACCTGTCTAGAAGGTTCAATTTTATTGACATTTTCGTCTAATATCGTGGTGAGCCAATGTTATTGTATAATACGGTGGAAAGATCAAATTGGCGTGCTATAATCGTCGCAGTGCTATAGAATGTGGCTGGAAAATACAATTTTGTTGGTATTTTCGACTAATATCGTGGTGAGCTAACTTCCTTGCGTAAGTAA
>NW_017042109.1:0-221 GCF_001483705.2 Eufriesea mexicana | reverse complement strand
GTACATATACCCTTCCATACCGGTATCCATACATCCATACATCATCCGTTCATACATACATCCGTTCATACATCCATTCGTACATACATCCATACATCCACCCATCCATCCATCCATTCGTCCATTATTCAGTCCATCCACCCAAACATCCATCCACACATCCAACCATGCGTCCACCTATCCGTCCATCCACACATACATTCATACATCCATCCATCTAT
>NW_017042108.1:0-221 GCF_001483705.2 Eufriesea mexicana | reverse complement strand
ATGGATAGATCGATGTCTTGATCGATGGATGTATGGATGGGTATCAGTATGGGTGGGTGGATGTATGGTTCGATGTATGTATGGATGAGTGGATGTATGGATGTGTGGATGTATGGATGTGTGGATGTATGAATGGATGGATGTGTGGAAAGATGCACGTACGGATGGATGTATGTATGGATGAATGGTTTTATGCATGGATGGATGTATGGATGGATTGA
>NW_017042107.1:0-221 GCF_001483705.2 Eufriesea mexicana | reverse complement strand
TTGATGAATAGATCACCTAACGTTCTCAATCCAATGATAGGTATAGCCATCTGCTTACCATAGGAAAGGTCTATTAAAAATTCATAACCTGCTATAGTTTGATGGATAGATTTACCGTTCTCATTCCAACGGCAGGTATAGCCGTCTACTTACCATAGAATAAGTTTATTCAAAATTTATAACCTGCTATAGTTTGATGAATAGATCACGTAACGTTCTCA
>NW_017042106.1:0-221 GCF_001483705.2 Eufriesea mexicana | reverse complement strand
GTGGAATGCAAGGATCCACCGAACGATAGTGTAAACCACGTAAGCCAAAGGTATCAAAACCTAGTCCTGACTAACGTAACCTACCCAAACGTAGTCTAACTCAACCTACTGCGCTGAGACCACAATTACTGGACTCCTCATATTAGCGAAGAAATCCATCGGGCAGCAGTGTATAGCACAAAGGCAATGCTATCCTCTCCTAACCAATCCAAAGGTTACAT
>NW_017042105.1:0-221 GCF_001483705.2 Eufriesea mexicana | reverse complement strand
ACTGATATCGTGGTGTGCTAACTTCCTTGCATAGGTAAGGAGGAAAGATCCTTTTGGTATGCTATAGCCATTTCATTCAGTAGAATCTGGCTGGAAAATTCAGTTTTATTGACATTTACGTCTTATATCGTGGGGAGTTAACTTTCTTGCATAAATAGGGCGGAAACATTCAGTTGGCGTGCTCTAGTCATTGCAAAGCTATAGAATCTGGAAGGGAAATT
>NW_017042104.1:0-221 GCF_001483705.2 Eufriesea mexicana | reverse complement strand
GGCACGATTGTTTGAGATTCGTTACATTCGGTTAAGTAAGGTTTTGTTAGGTTTAGACAGGTTAGATTTGACTTCCGCAATATACACTGCTATTCGGTGGATTTCTACCACCTACTGAGCTCAAATATGCTCTGCATGGCGCTTGGGAGGCCTGCAGTTGTGGTCTCAGTATGTTAGGTTGAGTTAGCCTGCGTTTGGTCGGGCTATGTTAGTTCTGGTTT
>NW_017042103.1:0-221 GCF_001483705.2 Eufriesea mexicana | reverse complement strand
ATACTCTGCCGCGCTTTGCCATATTCCTCTTGTCTCTATGTGCGTGAGCAATAGTGGTCACGGCACGTTGGTTTGTGTAATGCTATGCTTGGCTAGGCTAGGTTATGCTAGGTTTGGTCAGGATTACTGTGACTCTTCTGCTATACACTGCTATTCGCTTGGTTTCTGCGCTCTACTGCGCTCTAATACGTTCTGCTTGTCTCCGGGGAGGACAGAAATGG
>NW_017042102.1:0-221 GCF_001483705.2 Eufriesea mexicana | reverse complement strand
ATACATCCATCCAACCATACGTACATCCATACAAACATCCATACATCTATCCATACATCCATTAATTCATTCATCAATCCATCCATACATACATACATATATAAGTCCATACATTCATACATCCGTACATACATACCTTCGTACATCCATACATCCACACATCCATACATCCATTCATCCATACTTCCTTACATCCATACATCCATTCATTCGTATAACCG
>NW_017042101.1:0-221 GCF_001483705.2 Eufriesea mexicana | reverse complement strand
CTACCATGGCTAGCCCACTATTGCTGGCCTCCCCATCCCCAAGCAGAGGATAGTAAAGGAAAGGAGAGCGCAGGCGCCCAAAGAATGGCAATGTGTCACAGGATAGTCGAAGCACTTCTAACACAACCAAGACTAACCTAACCCAACCAAACGTAACCTAACCTAATCCATCGTGCCGGAACCACTATTGCCGCCATTCTGGAGCAAGGCAGAGCATGTTA
>NW_017042100.1:0-221 GCF_001483705.2 Eufriesea mexicana | reverse complement strand
CTACCATGGCTAGCCCACTATTGCTGGCCTCCCCATCCCCAAGCAGAGGATAGTAAAGGAAAGAAGAGCGCAGGCGCCCAAAGAATGGCAATGTGTCACAGGATAGTCGAAGCTCTTCTAACATAACCAAGACTAACCTAACCCAACCAAACGTAACATAACCTAATCCATCGTGCCGGAACCACTATTGCCGCCATTCTGGAGCAAGGCAGAGCATGTTA
>NW_017042099.1:0-221 GCF_001483705.2 Eufriesea mexicana | reverse complement strand
TATAGCATTCCAATGCCAATAGCACGCCAATAGAATCTTTCTTCATTATTTATGCCAGAAAGTAAGCTCACGGCGATAGTAGTCGAAAATGTCAACAAAATTTTATTTTCAACCACATTCTATATCAATGCAATTTCTGTAGCACACAAAAAGAATCATTCCTCCTTACATATGCAAGGAAGATAGCTCACCACGATATTTGTCGAAAATGTCAATAAAAT
>NW_017042098.1:0-221 GCF_001483705.2 Eufriesea mexicana | reverse complement strand
ACAATTTTGTTAACATTTTCGTCTAATATCGTGGTGAGCTAACTTCCTTGCGTAAGTAAGGAGAAAACATTCTGTTGGCGAGCACTAGTCATTGCAAAGTTATAGAATCTGGAAAGGAAATTCAATTTTATTGACACTATCCACTAATATCGTGGTGTGGCATCTTCCTTGCATAAATAAGCAGGAAACATTCTATTGGCGTGCTATAGCCATTGGACTGC
>NW_017042097.1:0-221 GCF_001483705.2 Eufriesea mexicana | reverse complement strand
CTTCACTGGTGCAACTCTCTCCTGCTCTAGACGTTTTAACATAATACTCGTCATTCACTCTCACCGCTGTCATCTCTACATTCTCAATCGTACCCTAGTATACTATCGCATCATGTCTATTGAAATCAACATTATATCCGTGATCGGTTATTTTTGCTACTGATGGTAAATTTTAATTTAATTCGGATACACCTAAAATAGTCTGTAATTTTAGATTTCTT
>NW_017042096.1:0-221 GCF_001483705.2 Eufriesea mexicana | reverse complement strand
TGGATGCTATCCTCACCAAACCGGTCTTAACCTAACCTTACCGAACGTAGTATAACTCAACATTATGTGCCCAGATTAGAATTGCTGTCCTTCTTAGAGCCAAGCAGAGTATATTAGAGTAATGTAGAGCGCAGGAAGCGGCATAATAGCAGTGCATACCACGAAAGTCACAGCCATCCTATCCTAATCCAACCAAACTTAACATAACCCAACGCAACACA
>NW_017042095.1:0-221 GCF_001483705.2 Eufriesea mexicana | reverse complement strand
CAATAAATTTGGATTTTCCAAACACATTCTATATCAACGCAATGACTATAGCACGCCAATTGAGTCTTTCCCCCTTATTTATGCAAGAATGTTTGCTCACCACGATATTAGTCGGTAATGACAATAAAATTGAATTTTCCATCTGGATGCTATAGCATTGCAATGGGTATAGCACGCCAGTAGAATCTACCCTCCTTATTTATGCAGTAGAGTGAGCTCAC
>NW_017042094.1:0-221 GCF_001483705.2 Eufriesea mexicana | reverse complement strand
CCTCGAGAAAGGACCAATTACGAATCGAATAATTCGTTTGACTAACAAGGAGAGTGCAAGTTTTCGAGACATTTATGATTAGAGTTTTATTATTGCTATAATTACAGATTTATTTCGAATAATATTTATCAAGTGCCGTTGTGGCCTAATGGCGATACTCGAAAATTCCCACGCTGGTAGCTTAAAAATAATGCCCACTTGATAACTATCGATAACTATTC
>NW_017042093.1:0-221 GCF_001483705.2 Eufriesea mexicana | reverse complement strand
AGAACAGCCATCTACTTGCCAAAGAATATGTCTATTCAAAATATGTAATCTGTTATAGCATGGTGAATAGTTCGCATAACGCCTTCAATCCAATGGCAAGAACATCCATCTACTCACCAGAGAATAGTTCTGTCCAAAATCAATAATCTGTGATAGCGTGGTGAATAGATGGCCTAACGCCTTGAATCCAATGGCAATGCAGCCATCTACTTGCCAGAGAA
>NW_017042092.1:0-221 GCF_001483705.2 Eufriesea mexicana | reverse complement strand
TTTGGCTAGAGAATATTCATCGATTCTCAGACCTCGCAAAGGGATATCTCTGTAACTCGACAACACGGGTTGGGGATGGTCCTCCCCCACCATCGTTTCATGTCGTGCTTGTCACAAGTATCCTCCGTGGTGGTGTGTAACTAGAAGGGTCGGTAGGAAAAAGAAGGGATGCGTTTCGTCTCGGGCCTGCTAACGGACTCATCAGTAAGGCCACTCCAATT
>NW_017042091.1:0-221 GCF_001483705.2 Eufriesea mexicana | reverse complement strand
ATGGCTATTCAAGATCTATAATCTGTTATAGCTTGGAGAATACATCGCCTAACGCCTTCAATCAATGGCAAGTACAGCCATCTACTTGCCAGAGAATAGGACTCTTCAAGATATATAATCTGTTATAGCTTGGTGAATAGATCGCCTAACGCCTTCACTCCAATGTCAAGTACAGCCATCTACTTGCCAGAGAATAGGGCTATTCAAGATCTATAATCTGT
>NW_017042090.1:0-221 GCF_001483705.2 Eufriesea mexicana | reverse complement strand
AGTCGAAGCTACACGGACCTATCTCGAACCATCAGAACATAGCCAAACATAGCCTAACACAATGCAACGGCCCGAGACAGCTATTTTTGCCCTCACCGGAGTGGAGCAGGACATACTAGAGCACAGTGGAGCGCAGAAATCTACCGAATAGCAGTGAGCAGCACAAAAGTCAAAGCCACCCTCTCCAAACATAACCAACCGTAACACAACCAAACGTAACA
>NW_017042089.1:0-221 GCF_001483705.2 Eufriesea mexicana | reverse complement strand
TATTGCGCAGAAGTCCATCGAATATCGGACATAGCAACGAGGTCAAAGCTAACCTCTCCAAACTTAACCAACCGCAACAAACCCAAACGTAACCTATCTCAGACTAACGTTCCGCGATCAGAAATGCTGGCCTTCGCAAAGCAAAGCAGAAAACGTTGGTGCAGATTTGAACGCAAAAGTCCGTAGAATAGCAGTGTAAATCAGAAGAGTCAAAGCTACGC
>NW_017042088.1:0-221 GCF_001483705.2 Eufriesea mexicana | reverse complement strand
AGTCGCAAATGTCAAGAAAGTTGCATTTTCGAGGCAGATTCAAAAGCATTGTAATAGCTATAGCATGGCAATAGTATCTTTCCTCCTTATTTATACATGAAAGTATCCACACAGCGATATTAGTCGAAATTGTTACTAAAATTGAATTTTCAAGGCACATTCTACAGCATTGTATTGGCTATAGCGCGGCAATAGCATCTTTCCACCTTATTTATACACGA
>NW_017042087.1:0-221 GCF_001483705.2 Eufriesea mexicana | reverse complement strand
AAAGATCCTATTGGTTTGCTATAGCCATTGCATGGCAATATAATCTGACTGAAAAGTCCAATTCCATGGATATTTTCGACAAATATTGAGGTGAGCAAACGAATCTGGTCAATTCCGAAGGAAACATTCTATTGGTTTGCTGTAGCAGCTGCATTGCGGTAGAATCTGACCGGAAAGCTCATTATCGTCTAATATGGCGGTCCGCAAACTTTTCGGCGTAA
>NW_017042086.1:0-221 GCF_001483705.2 Eufriesea mexicana | reverse complement strand
ATACTCTCCACTAATGTGTTCCGCTCGGCTCTGGGGAGGCCAGCAATTGTGGTCTCGGCACTTCATGTTTGGTGAGGTTACGATAGTTTGGGCCGGGTTATGCTATGTTTGGTCAGGATAGCTCCAACTTTAGTTCTGTGCACTGTTATTCGGTGGACTTCTGCGCTCTACTGTGCTCTAGTAAGTCCTGCATAACTCTGGAGAGGGCAGCAATAGCGGTC
>NW_017042085.1:0-221 GCF_001483705.2 Eufriesea mexicana | reverse complement strand
CAAACGTAACATAAACTACCGCAACCTAGCCGAACATAAAGCTCCACGACAACGATTGCTGGCCACCCCAGTTTCGAGCAGATTATAGCAGAGCACACTAGAACGTAGAAGTCCGCCGAATAACAGTGTGTACCAGGAAAGGCGTATCTATCCATACTTTGCCCTGGCTAACATAACTAAATCAAACGTAGCCTAACACACACCAACATGCCGAGGCACCA
>NW_017042084.1:0-221 GCF_001483705.2 Eufriesea mexicana | reverse complement strand
ATGGGTGTATGGAAGCATGGAAGTACGGATGGATTAATGTACGGATGGACGGCTGTATGGATGTATGTATGTATGTATGGATGGATTTATTGGTGTGTACGCATGCTTGAAACGGTGGAAGGATGTATGGGTGAAGAGATGCATGTATCGATAGATGAATGTATGCGTGCTTGTATGGATGGATGGATGCGTGGTTCGATGCATGTATGGATGGGTGGATG
>NW_017042083.1:0-221 GCF_001483705.2 Eufriesea mexicana | reverse complement strand
GGTCAGTCAGGTCAAGTCAGGTCAGTCAGGATTTGTGAGGTCAGGTAAGGCTGGTTAAAGTCAAGACAGTTCAGGTCAGGGCAGGAAATGTCAGGTCAGTTAAGGTCAGTTCTAGTCAGTTCAGGTCTGGCCAGGTCAGGCAATGTCAGGTCTGGTCTGGTCAGGCCAGATCAGTCTGGTCAGGTTAGGTCACGTCACGTCATGCCAGGTCAGGTCTCCTC
>NW_017042082.1:0-221 GCF_001483705.2 Eufriesea mexicana | reverse complement strand
ACCTAATCTAAGAGAACAGAGCATAACTCAACGCGACTTGCCGCGACCACTGCTCCTAGCATCACCAGAGACAAGCAGAATGTAGCAGAGCACAGAGTATCACAGAAGTCCACCGAATAACTGTTTATTGTACGGAAGTCAAAGTTACACTGACTAATCTTTACCTCACCTTACCTAACCAAACGTAACCTAACTCAACCTGACGTGCTGCGATCACTGCT
>NW_017042081.1:0-221 GCF_001483705.2 Eufriesea mexicana | reverse complement strand
AATGCAATGGCTATCATATTGTGTAGACGGCTACACTCAATAATGTACTGTCATTCGTCAAAGTCACTAAATATATATGACCTATCTGTTGATCATACAAGAATTGCGAAAGAGTTTAAATTATCAGTGAACAGATTAATAACGTGCGTAAAGTGCTCTGTAAGTTTATGTACCAAGTATTGCACTGCAAATTGTAAACACCTCCAGCCATAACCGTACTA
>NW_017042080.1:0-221 GCF_001483705.2 Eufriesea mexicana | reverse complement strand
CAGAGTGTACTAGAACACAGTAGAACACCGGAATCCGCCGCATTGCAGTGCAAAGCACAAGAGCCGAAGATAACCTAGCCAAACATGACCGAACCAAACCAAACAAAACGTAACATAGCGCAAAATAACGAGTCGCAACCATTTCTCCTGGCTCCCCATAGCAAGGCAGAATGCTGTAGGACTTTGTAGAACTCAGCAATCCACCGAATAATAGTGTATAG
>NW_017042079.1:0-221 GCF_001483705.2 Eufriesea mexicana | reverse complement strand
CGAAAAGTCTATGCTATCCTGTCCTAAACTGTCCAAACATAACATAGCGGAACGTTACATAACACAACTTATCGCGACACGACCACAATTGCTGGCCACGCGAGAGCCAAGCGGAGTACAGCAGAGCAATGTAAAACACCGAAATCGAACGAACTGAATTGTATAGCACAAAAGTCAAAGCTATCCCAACAAAACCAAACCAAAACTAGCCGAACGATGCT
>NW_017042078.1:0-221 GCF_001483705.2 Eufriesea mexicana | reverse complement strand
CAATAGTCGAAGCAACCATATCATAACGGACCCAAACGTAACTTATCCGAACTTAGCTTAACTAAACCTCACGTGCCAAGACCACCATTACTTGCCTCCCCACGGTCGAGAAAAGTACAGTCGCGGAATGAAGGGCGCAGAGACCCACTGAATGGGGTTGTATGGCAAAAAAGTTAGAGCTACCCTATTCTAACCTAACCAAATGTCACATAACCATGCGT
>NW_017042077.1:0-221 GCF_001483705.2 Eufriesea mexicana | reverse complement strand
AATCTGGCTCACCACGATATTATTCGAAAATGACAATAAAATTGTGTTTTGCGGCCAGATTCTTCAGCATTGCAGTGGTTATATCTTGCCAATATAATCTTTCCTCCTTGTTCGTGCAAGAAAGTATGCTCACCACGATATTAGTCGAAAATTTCAATAAAATTGTATTTTCCAGGCAGATTCTGCAGCATTGCAATGGCTATAGAACTCCGAAAGTAACA
>NW_017042076.1:0-221 GCF_001483705.2 Eufriesea mexicana | reverse complement strand
TTACAATGCAAAATGAATACAAAATAAGAAATATATTTAAAAAACTATCAAACCTATGGGACCGGAATCAAACGCCGGTCTTCCACTATAGCAATTCTCGATCGTCGCCGTTACGATACAACTTAATTTCAAACACATTAGAAAAAAATGTATAATTAAGAAATTAATAAAACTTTAATCGCAAATATCTCAAAAACTCTTGAGTAGTTGCGGCTATAATG
>NW_017042075.1:0-221 GCF_001483705.2 Eufriesea mexicana | reverse complement strand
CTATTATTAAAAATACATGATTAATAATGTTAATAATGTTGAAAATTTACAAGAGAATAATTTCAGTTTACCAGTACTTTGCTTAGAGTTATACCGTTTATGATGACTCTTCGATTATGTGAAAAATATATTTTATTAAAAATATAAATTTTTGTTCAATGTACAATGAATTGTCATTAACCTAGCTTTGCATTAACCTAACTTATGTCACTCTTTCATTA
>NW_017042074.1:0-221 GCF_001483705.2 Eufriesea mexicana | reverse complement strand
CAACGAAACTTAACAAAATAAACCCATCCCAACCAAACGTGCCGAAACCGCAATAGCTGCCCTCCACACAGCGAAACAGGGTAGATTAGAGAAGAGCAGGAAGCAGAAATCCTTCTGATCACAGTGTATATCAAAAAGGTCAAAGCTACCCAAACCTTACCCATACCAACGAAACATAACCAAATACAGCCCATCCCAACCAAACGTGCCGAAACCGCAAT
>NW_017042073.1:0-221 GCF_001483705.2 Eufriesea mexicana | reverse complement strand
ATGGATGGCTGAATGGACGGAAGAATGGATGTATGCATGGATGCTTGTATGGATGAGTGTATGAATGTATGCATGGATGTATGGATGTATGTATGGAAGTATGGATGTATGGGTGTATGCATGAATGGATGTAGGTATGTATGAATGTACGGATGTATGAATGTATGGATGTCTGGATGTATGGATGTATGTATATATGGATGTACGAATGTATGGATGTA
>NW_017042072.1:0-221 GCF_001483705.2 Eufriesea mexicana | reverse complement strand
AGAAGACGCACCGATTCGAGGGGGTCACCCTGGAACCCGATGCATGACGAGATTGACAGTGACAGAAAATGAGTGTCGGAGACGAGTCGTGAGGATGACTTACGAAGCATGTACTTATCGAGTACATAAGAGCACGTCGCGTAGGCTAGTCGCTACTCACGAACGATCGCGATTATCGCGAGAACAATTATGTTCTATTTGCTAAACGAGGGAGATAAGAA
>NW_017042071.1:0-221 GCF_001483705.2 Eufriesea mexicana | reverse complement strand
CCTTTCCTCCTTATTTATAAAAGAAAGTTACCTCACCACGATATTAGTCGAAAATGTCAATAATATTGTATTTTTCAACCAGACACTATAGAATAGCATTGGCTATAGATGGCCAATAGAACCTTTCCTCCATATCTATGCAAGAAAGATTGGTCGCAACGATATTATTCGAAAATGCCAATGAAATCGAATTTCCGAGTCAGATTCTACAGCATTGCAAT
>NW_017042070.1:0-221 GCF_001483705.2 Eufriesea mexicana | reverse complement strand
GTTACAGCAGAGAATAGAAGTCCACCGAATAGCGGCGCATAGCACAAAAGTCGAAGTCATCCTAGCATAACATAACCAAACATAACATAACCAACTGCGTCCTAACACAAACTAACGAGCATTGACCACTGTTACCGTGCTCGCCTGATAAAAGCAGGACGCATCAGAGCACGCTAGAGCGCAGTAATACACCGAATTGCAGTGCATAGCACAAAAGCTAA
>NW_017042069.1:0-221 GCF_001483705.2 Eufriesea mexicana | reverse complement strand
TGACGACACTGCGTGTGTTAATGACGAGGCTAGGGATGTTAGTGACGAAGATGCGTGTGTCTGTGACAACGACGGGTGTGATAGTGACGACGCTGGGTGCATTAGTGAGGAAGTTGGATGGGTTAGTGACGAAACTAGGTGTGGTAGTGACAAAGCTGGGGGTGTTAGTGACGATGCTGGGGACGTCAGTGACGAAGCTAGGTGCGTTAGTGGCGAAGCTA
>NW_017042068.1:0-221 GCF_001483705.2 Eufriesea mexicana | reverse complement strand
AACCATAAATCCATGCATCCATACACCATCCATCCATCCATGCATCCATACGTACATCCAAACGTCCATTCACTAACCCACACACTCGCCCATACATACATGCATTGACACATCCGCACATACACCCATAGATACATCCATACATCCACCCATACATTCATACTTACATTCGCCCTTCCATACACGCATCCATACATCCATCCATCCATCCACCCATCCAT
>NW_017042067.1:0-221 GCF_001483705.2 Eufriesea mexicana | reverse complement strand
TTGCTCGCCACCCATAAGTCGATCAGGGTACAGTAGAGCTATGTAAGGGGCCGAAATCCACCGAATAGCTGCGTATGGCACAAAAGCCTAAGCTACTCTGTCCAAACATAACCAAACGTGTCATAAGCGCACATAGACTAACTCAACCTAACGCGCCACGACCACTATTGCTGGCCCCACAGAGAAAAGCAGAATGTGTTAGAGCACAGTGGGGTGCAGAA
>NW_017042066.1:0-221 GCF_001483705.2 Eufriesea mexicana | reverse complement strand
ACATAGCGTGCCGAGACCACTATTGCTGGTCTTCCAAGTGACAGGCTGAACATACTAGAGCGCCGTAGCGCGCCGGAAACGACTGAATAGTAGTGTATAGCGCAAAAGAGTTAGCTGTTACCCCCAAGCATAGCCAATCGTAGTATGTTCAAACGTACGCTAACACAGCCAAGCTTGCAGCGACCGCGATTGGTAGCATCCTCACAGCCAAGCAGAACATA
>NW_017042065.1:0-221 GCF_001483705.2 Eufriesea mexicana | reverse complement strand
GACCTTACCTGAATTAACGTAAACTAAGCAAACGTGCCGGGCCAGTACTGCTGGCATACCCAGAGCCAAGCAAAAGATACTGGAGCACAGTAGAGCGCACAAAACCACGGAATAGCGGTGTGTAGCACAAAAGTCAGGGGCCTAATCTCCTTTTTTTCACGTGGGGGAATCTTCCAAAGACACACGACCACGTTAGTGGAGGGGGCGAGGTTATGTGGTAC
>NW_017042064.1:0-221 GCF_001483705.2 Eufriesea mexicana | reverse complement strand
GCTCTGGGGAGGCCAGGTGCAGTGGAAGCGGCACTTTACGTTGAGATACGATACGTTTGTTTCCGTTAGGTTAGGTCAGATCAGGTAAGGATATCTTCGGCTTCTGTGCTATTCTCTGCAATGCTGAGGATTTCTGCGCACTACTGTGATCTGATACAGTGGAGGCCAACAATAGCGGTCTCGTCATGTTAGGTTGAGTTGGGTTACGTTTGGATTTGTTA
>NW_017042063.1:0-221 GCF_001483705.2 Eufriesea mexicana | reverse complement strand
GTGTATCGAATCGCGGAATTATCTCAAGAGAAAGAGAAAGAGGGAGAGTGAGAGAGAGAAATAGAGAGGGGGTTGAAGACTCGCATTAGGATACGCACGGGAGGACCAGGAATAAAAGCGGACAGTGAGCCTTGTTCTCCCAAAAATCTACGCAATCATGTATCGAATCGCGGAATTATCTCAAGAGAAAGAAAGAGAGGGGGGGGAGAGAGGGGGTTGGA
>NW_017042062.1:0-221 GCF_001483705.2 Eufriesea mexicana | reverse complement strand
CACTACTGTTCAGTGGATTCCTGCACTCTACTGTGCTCTGGTGTGTCCTGATTGGCTCTGGGGTGGCCAGCAATGGTGGTCGCGGCTCGTCAGTGTAAGCTATTGTACGTTCGGTTGTATTATGATTCTCTAGGTTTGGAGAGGATATTTATGACTTTAGTGCAATAACCCTCTGTTAGGTGGATTTCCGTGTCCTACAGTGCTGTAATATTTCCAGCTTG
>NW_017042061.1:0-221 GCF_001483705.2 Eufriesea mexicana | reverse complement strand
GACGGCAGATACTGGCTACCACAGAACCAAGCAGAACATATTGGAGCGAAGTAGAGCGCAGAAGTCTACACAGTAGCAATGTATGGTACAAAAGTCAAAGTAGTCTGTCCTAACCCAGGCAAACGTAACCTAACCAAACGTAAACTAACTCATCCTAACATGACGCGACCGTTATTGCTCCAATTCCCATATTCGAGCAGAGTATAGTAGAGCAATGTAGA
>NW_017042060.1:0-221 GCF_001483705.2 Eufriesea mexicana | reverse complement strand
AGACAAAGTGACGTGACATGAATAGTTTTTATACCCATTCCTCTTCTTTGTATTTATTATTAGCTCATTTGTTCAGGTTGGTCCTATAGTCTTGGTGGTCATGGTTCTTACTTAGCCTTGTTTTGTTACACTTCTATATTTGGTTTGCTTAGAATTCATTTTTACACATATCTGTCTGCGTATATTCATCTCATCACTTGATATAAAATGATCAATTACTA
>NW_017042059.1:0-221 GCF_001483705.2 Eufriesea mexicana | reverse complement strand
GACAGCAGTGTATAGCGCATAAGTCAAAGCCAACCCTCCCCTAACCCAACCAATTGCAAGCTATCCAAGCGGAACGTAACTCAACCTATCGTGTCGCGACCACTATTGCTGAACACCTCAGAGTCGAGCAGAGTATAGTAGAGCAATGTAGATCGCATAAATCCAACGAGTAACAGTGTATTGCACGGATGTCAAAGCTACTCCTACCGAACGTTGCCAAA
>NW_017042058.1:0-221 GCF_001483705.2 Eufriesea mexicana | reverse complement strand
CATTCCTCACACTCATACCAGATATTCTATGACAACCACTATCACAGTATTAAATCTCGAAGTTGATGAACTTATGGTTGATCCTTTGGGGTAAGCTTTTGTACTGTAGAAGACGATTTCGTTGACAGTAATAGACATTTAGTGACGCAAAAATTAAAAAATGATAATTATCGTGTTATTACTATTGTTACTAACTAATTAGTATGTATCATTTCAATCCT
>NW_017042057.1:0-221 GCF_001483705.2 Eufriesea mexicana | reverse complement strand
TAACATCGTAATCAGCTAACCTTCTTGTATAAATATGAACGAACTATTCTATTGGCGTGCTATTTCCAGGGCAATGCCATAGAATCTGAACAGAAAATTCTATTTTATTGACGTTTTCGACTAATTTCGTGGTGACCTAATTTTCTAGCGTAAATAACGACGATAGATACTATTGACGTGATATAGCCATTGAAATGCTATAGAATCTGGCTGGAAAATTC
>NW_017042056.1:0-221 GCF_001483705.2 Eufriesea mexicana | reverse complement strand
TTACGTAACATAGCTCAACCTATCGTGCCACGACTGCTATTGCTGGTCTCCTCTGATTCGAGCGGTGTATACTAGAGATATGTGGTGCGTACGGGTCCGGCGAATAGCAGTGTACAGCACACAAGACAAATGTTTCCTTTTCTATCGTATTCAAGCGTAATATAAGCTAGCGCAGCATAACTTAACCCAACATGCCGAGACTAACACAGATGGACTCCGCA
>NW_017042055.1:0-221 GCF_001483705.2 Eufriesea mexicana | reverse complement strand
TCTCTGGCTAGTAGATGGCTGTACTTGCCGTTGGATTGAAGGCCTTAGGCGATCTGTTCACCAGGCTATAGCAGGTTATAGATTTTGAACAGACCTATTCTCTGGCAAGAAGATGACTGTACTTGCCATTGGATTGAAGGCGTTATTCGTTCTATTCGCCAAGCTATGTCAGGTTATAGACTTTGAATAGACGTATTTTCTGGCAAGTAGAAGTCTGTACT
>NW_017042054.1:0-221 GCF_001483705.2 Eufriesea mexicana | reverse complement strand
GTAGATGGATGTATGTATGGATGTGTGTATGGGTGTATATATGGATGTATCGATGTACGTGTGTGTGTATGTATGGTTCGATGGATGTAAGGATGGGAGGACGTATGGATGTATTTGTGTATGGAAGGATGGATGTACGGATGGATGTATGAGTGAAAGGTTGGCTGTATGGATGGATGGATGTATGCATGGATGTATGCATGGATGTATGTATGGTTGCA
>NW_017042053.1:0-221 GCF_001483705.2 Eufriesea mexicana | reverse complement strand
ATTACTGGCCTCTCCAGAGTCGAGCAGGGTAGAGTAGAGCAACGTAGAGCGTAAAAATCCGCATAATGGCCTTATATAGCACAAAACTCAAGGCCATCCTTATCAAACGTAACATAACCTAATCCAGCCAAACGTAACCAAACTCAAACTGTCGCACAGCTATTTCTGGTCTTCCCAGGGACAAGAAGGGTGTAGTAGAGCAACGTAGTGCGCAGTAATCC
>NW_017042052.1:0-221 GCF_001483705.2 Eufriesea mexicana | reverse complement strand
TCAAGTACTATACACGGATTAATTACTAACAAGATACACATTTTGTTACATGCCAAAGTGTTTTCAAACATAAAAAAAATTGGACATTTTTTGGACCTAAATTCGTAATTTTACCACACTGTGAAAGGGTTTTACCATGGCCCTTGTTTGACAATCTCAACTCGCCATACTGTATACAGACCCTGGGCAACGCAAGAAACGCGCCATCTGTATTACGAAAA
>NW_017042051.1:0-221 GCF_001483705.2 Eufriesea mexicana | reverse complement strand
TGCTCTTTACTCACCACTAACGTGCTCCAGTTCGCTCTGGGGAGGCTAGAAATAGTGGCCGCGGCGCGTTATGTTGTGTTGGTCTAAGGTTGGTTATGTTAAGGTTGGTTAGGATAGGATATGGTAGCTTTGACTATTGTGCTATACACTTCTATAGATACGATTTCTTCGCTCTACGATGTTCTAAAATACTCTGCTCGAGTCTGCGGAGGCCAGTAATA
>NW_017042050.1:0-221 GCF_001483705.2 Eufriesea mexicana | reverse complement strand
TTCCATCCACCCACGCATCCGTTCTTCCACCCATCCTTTCACCTGCTCTTCAGTTCACCCACGCATCCATTCATCCACACGCACATACATACAGACAAACACCTATCGTTCCATACATCCATACATACATACATCCATACATCCATACATCCATACATCCATGCGTTCATTCATCCATACATTCATAAGTCCATCCATCTGTACATTCATCCATCCGTACA
>NW_017042049.1:0-221 GCF_001483705.2 Eufriesea mexicana | reverse complement strand
GAAGTTAGCTCACCACGAAATTAGTCGAAAATGTCTACAAAATTGTATTTTGCAGCCACAATCTATATTATTGCAGCCTCTATAGCACTCAAAAAGCATCTTTCGTCGTTACTTATGCAAGGAAGTTAGCTCAACACGATATTAGTCGAAAATGTCATTAAAATTGAACTTTCCAATCACATTCTAAAGCATTGCAATGGCTACAGCTCGCCAGTAGGATC
>NW_017042048.1:0-221 GCF_001483705.2 Eufriesea mexicana | reverse complement strand
ATCTACTTGCCAGAGAACAGGTCAATTCAAAATCTATAACTTGTTATAGCCTGGCAATTAGATAGCCTAACGCCTTGAATCCAATGGCAAGAACAGCCACTTACTTGCCAGAGAATAGGTCTATTCAAAATAAATAACCTGTTATAGCTTGGTGAATTGATCGCCTAACGCCTTCAGTACAATGGCAGGTACAGCCATCTAATTGGCAGAGTATAGGTCTA
>NW_017042047.1:0-221 GCF_001483705.2 Eufriesea mexicana | reverse complement strand
CAATCCAATGGCAAGTACAGCCATCTACTTGCAAGAGAATAGGTCGATTCAAAATCAATAACCCGTTATAGCTTGGTGAAAAGATTCGCCTAACGCCTTCAATTCATTGGCAAGTACAGACATCCACGTGCCAGAGAATAGGTCTATTGAACATCTACAACCTGTTATAGCTTGGTGAACAGATAGCCTAACGCCTTCAATCCAATGGCAAGTACAGCCAT
>NW_017042046.1:0-221 GCF_001483705.2 Eufriesea mexicana | reverse complement strand
TAGCACGCCAATAGAAACTTTCCTCCTTATTTATGCAGGAAAGAAAACTCACAGCGATATTAGTCGAAAATGTCCACAAAATTGTATTTTCCAGCCACATTCTACATCATTGGAATCGCAATAGCACTCAAAAAGCATCTTTCCTACTTACTTACGCTAGGAAGTTAGCTCACCACGATATTGGTCGAAAATGTCCACAAAATTGTATTTTCCATCCACAA
>NW_017042045.1:0-221 GCF_001483705.2 Eufriesea mexicana | reverse complement strand
TGCAATGGCTATAGCGCGCCAATAGTATCTTACCACCTTTTTTATGCAAGAAAGCTAGCTCACCACGATATTAGTCGCAAATGACAACAGAATTGAATTTTCCAGGAAGATTGTATAGTGTTGCACGAGTAATAGCGCGCCAAAAGAATCTTTCCTCTTTATTTATGCAAGAAAGTAAACTCACCACGATATTAGTCGTAAATGTCAATAAAATTGAATTT
>NW_017042044.1:0-221 GCF_001483705.2 Eufriesea mexicana | reverse complement strand
CTACTTGGCTCTGGGGAGGCATGCAATGGTAGCCACGGCACCTTACGTTGTGTTAGGCTACTTGTGGTTGTATTACGTTTGGTTATGCTGGGATGGTGAAGCCCTGACCTTTGCGCTATACACAGACATTCGGTGTATTTGTGCATTCTTCATTGCTGTAATATGCTCTGCTTGGTTGAGGGGAGGACAGCAATGTTAGTGTCGTCATCTCATATTCCGTT
>NW_017042043.1:0-221 GCF_001483705.2 Eufriesea mexicana | reverse complement strand
TGTACACTGCTATTCGGTGAATACCTGCGCTCTGCGGTGCTCCAGTATGTCCTGCTTGGCCCTAGGGTGGGCAGCAATAGGGTACTCTGCAGGTTAGTCGCAGTTAGGCTATGTTAGGGTATGTTCTGTTTGTTTAGGATAGGTTTGGGTAGCTTTGGCTATTCAGATATAGTATGCATTCTACCCTTTTCTGCGTTCTACCCCGCACTAACGGGTTCTGT
>NW_017042042.1:0-221 GCF_001483705.2 Eufriesea mexicana | reverse complement strand
TTGGCTTTCGAGCTATACGCAGTTATTTGGTGGGTTCCGGCCCTCCACTGTACTCTGCACTAATCTGCTAGACACTAGGGAGGCCAGCGATAGTAGGCGCGTTAGGTTGCGTTGGGTTTGGCTACGTTAGGTTAGGTTTCCGTTTGTTTGGGTTTTTTTTTGGTTATCTTTGACTTTTCTGCCGTAAGCTGCGATTCTATGGACCTCTGCAACCTACTCTC
>NW_017042041.1:0-221 GCF_001483705.2 Eufriesea mexicana | reverse complement strand
CCAATAGAATCTTTTCTCCTTATATATGCAAGAAAGTTAATTCGCCACGATATTAGTCAAGAAGGTCTGTAAAATTGTATTTTCCAGCCAGATTATGTAGCATTGTAACGGCCAGAGCGCGCCAATAGAGTATTTCATCCTTATTCAAGCAATACAGATATTTCACCACGATATTAGTCGAAAATGTCAATAAAAAAGTATTTTCCAGCAAGATTCTATAG
>NW_017042040.1:0-221 GCF_001483705.2 Eufriesea mexicana | reverse complement strand
GGCGAAAATGTGAATAAAATTGAATTTTCCAGGAGGATTCTATAGCATTGCAATGCCTATAGCGTACCAACAGAATGTTTCCTCCTGATTTATGGAAGAAAGTTACCTCACCACCATATTGGACGAAAATGTCAATACAACTGATATTTACAAGCAGGTTCTTTGGCATTGCAATGGCAATAGCACGCCAATAGAATACTTCCGCCTTATTTACGCATGAA
>NW_017042039.1:0-221 GCF_001483705.2 Eufriesea mexicana | reverse complement strand
CGACAGCAGGTTACAGATTTTGAATGGACCAATTCTCTGGCAAGTAGATGGCTGTAGTGGCCATTGGTTGAAGTCGATAGGCGACCTATTCTCCAAACTATGAGAGATTATAGGGTTTGAGAAGACCTATTCTCTTGCAAGTGGATGGCTGTACTTGACATTGGTTTGAAGGCGTTAGGCGATCTATTCACCAAGCTGTAGGATGTTATAGATTTTGATTA
>NW_017042038.1:0-221 GCF_001483705.2 Eufriesea mexicana | reverse complement strand
ACAGCCATACATCCATAAATCCTTCCATTCGTCCGTCTATCGACCGATACATTCATCCATCCATACATCCTTACATATGTACATCCATCCATTCATACATCCACACAACCATACACTCATGCATCCATACACCTGTTCATCAATACGTCCATCCATCAATATATCCTGCCATGCACACAAACAACCATCCATACATCCATCCATCCACACACGCATACAGG
>NW_017042037.1:0-221 GCF_001483705.2 Eufriesea mexicana | reverse complement strand
AGCCACCTGGTTGCCAGGGAATAGGTCTATTCGAGTCTATATCGTTTTACACCTTGGTGAATAAATCGTCTAACGCCTCCAATTCGATGGCAAGTACAGCCATCTACTTGCCAGAGAATAGGTTTATCCAAAATCTGTATCCTGCTATATCTTGGTGCACAGATAGCCGAACGCCTTCAGCCGAATGGCAAGTACAGCCATCTACTTGCTAGAGAATAGGC
>NW_017042036.1:0-221 GCF_001483705.2 Eufriesea mexicana | reverse complement strand
ATGGCTATACCTGCCTTTGGTTGAATGCGATAGGCGACCTATTCACCAAGCTATAACAGATTACAGATTTTGAAAATACATATTCTCTGGCAAGCAGATGGCCGAACTTGCCATGGGATTGATGGCGTTAAGCGATCTATTCACCAAACTATGGCAGGTTATGTGTTTTGAATAGACTTATTCTCTGGCAAGTAGATGGATGTACCTGCCTATGGTTGAAG
>NW_017042035.1:0-221 GCF_001483705.2 Eufriesea mexicana | reverse complement strand
ATAGAACCTTTCCTTCGTATCAATGCGAGAAAGTTAACTCACCACGATATTAGCCGAAAATGTAAATAAAATTGCATTTTCCATCCAGATTCTATAGCATTGCAGTGGCTATATCTCGCCAATAGGGTCTTTCTTCCATGTTTGTGCAGGAAAGCTATCTCACCACGATATTAGTCGAAAATGGCAATAAAAATGCACTTTCCAGCCAGATTCTATAGCAC
>NW_017042034.1:0-221 GCF_001483705.2 Eufriesea mexicana | reverse complement strand
TCTTTTATTTCTGGTAATCCTAGCTATAAATAGGAGGCATCGATCCACTCGAGATGACTGGTCCTAAATTTTTGGATCTTTAATTTTTGATAATCCTAGCTATGAATAGGAAGTGTTGCACTACTCCGGATGACTGTGTGGGGGATTCCCCGCACCGCTGTTAAAGTCAGCTGATCACAGGTATCCTCGATGTGACGGTGATGCTAGAAGAGATGAAAGAG
>NW_017042033.1:0-221 GCF_001483705.2 Eufriesea mexicana | reverse complement strand
TGAATAGACCTATTCTCTGGCACGTAGATGGCTGTGCTTGCCATTGTATTGAAGGCGTTAGGTCATCTATTCACCATGATATGACACGTTATAGATTTTGAATAGACCTATTCTCTGGCATGTAGATGGCTGTACTTGCCAAGGGATTGAAGGCGATTGGCGATCTAATCACCAAGAAATGACAGATTATATATTTTGAATAGACTTCTTCTCTGGCAAGT
>NW_017042032.1:0-221 GCF_001483705.2 Eufriesea mexicana | reverse complement strand
GCTTTGTAATGAAGAATTATAAAAGTAATACCACTACGCGTGATTTATTAAATCAAAGAACTCGAACGCATATTATAAAAATTTACTGCGAGAATTTACTGAGATTTACTGAGAGATTTGGATGGATCTAGTACAGACACCGCAAGTTAGATGTTGGTCAATGGACCCTATTTACAATTTTCCATTTCCCGTGATCGTTTTGAATTACTATCAGCGAACTT
>NW_017042031.1:0-221 GCF_001483705.2 Eufriesea mexicana | reverse complement strand
TCCGCTTGGCTCTGTTCAGGCCAGCAATGCTGGTCGCTGCGCGCTAGGTTGAGCCAGATTGCGATTGGTTAGGTTAGGTACTTTTGGGTTAGGTTAGGGTACCTTCAACATCTTTGTCCACACAGCGATCCTATGGACTTCTGCACACTACTGTGCTTTTTCATATTCTGCTAGCCTCCGGGTGCGCCAGCAGCAATGCTCGTAGCACGTTGGTTTGTATT
>NW_017042030.1:0-221 GCF_001483705.2 Eufriesea mexicana | reverse complement strand
AAAGTTATCTAACCACGATATTATTTGAAAATGTCAATAAAATTGAATTTTCCATGCAGATTCCATTGCATTGAGATGGCTGTTGCACGCCAATAGCATCTTTCCACCTTATCTATGCAAGGAGCTCAGCTCACCACGATATTGCCCGAAAATGTAGGCAAAATTGAATTTTCCAGCCAGATTATATAGCACTGCAATGGCAATAGCACGCCAATAGTATT
>NW_017042029.1:0-221 GCF_001483705.2 Eufriesea mexicana | reverse complement strand
GGATGACTTTGACTTTTGTGCTACATATTGCTATTCGGTGGACCTCTGCACTCTACTGTGCTGCAGTATGTTCTGCTCTGCTCTGGAGAGGCCAGCAATAGTGGCCTCGTCTCGAACGGTATAGCTATCCTTCCTTTGATTATGTTAGGTTATGACATGATAGGTTACGATGTCCTTGACTTTTGTGCTATACACTGCTATACGGTGGCTTTCTGCGCTCT
>NW_017042028.1:0-221 GCF_001483705.2 Eufriesea mexicana | reverse complement strand
ATATAGGCTATGACAAATTCACCATAAAAAAATAGTCATTTAAATCATGGTAGGTTTAGAATGAAATGAAAAATGCAGTAGAGTTTAAAAAATGGAATAACAGTAGACATTGAAAGAACGATTATTCGTGTATCGAAAGAAAAATCGCGAAAACAAGAGATTAACTAACAATAAGATGATACTATCAAATGAAAGTTTTCAAACCGGTCACTTAGACCACA
>NW_017042027.1:0-221 GCF_001483705.2 Eufriesea mexicana | reverse complement strand
ATTAGTCGAAAATGTTAATAATATTGAATTTCCAGTCAGATTCTATTACACTGCATTGGCTATTGCATGCCAATAGCATCTTCCCCCCTTATTTATGCAACGAAGTTAGCTAACCACGGTATAAGTCGAAAATGTCAAAAAATTGAATCTTCCAGACGGATTCTATTGCATTGCAATGGCTATAGCATGCCAATAGAATCATTCCTCCTTATTTATGTAAC
>NW_017042026.1:0-221 GCF_001483705.2 Eufriesea mexicana | reverse complement strand
TTTTGTGCTATACACTGCGTTTCTATGGATTCCAGGGGACTACTCTCCACTGATACGTTCTGCTTGGACGGGAGGAGGCCGGCATCAGCGGCCTCGGCGCGTCGGGATGTGTTTGTTTACGATCGGTTAGGTTACGTTAGCTTATGTTCCTCATAGGAAAGCTTCAACTTCAATTCTATATGCTGTTACTCAGTGGATATCTGCCCTCCACTGCGCTCTAT
>NW_017042025.1:0-221 GCF_001483705.2 Eufriesea mexicana | reverse complement strand
TTTTTTTAGTACAGGGTGTCCTTGCCTTTTGTGCCGTACACTGCAACGCGGCGGATTGCTGCGATCTACTGTGCTATACTATACTCTGATTTGATCTTGGGAGGCCAGTAATTGTGGTCTGGGCACGTTAGCTTACGTTAGCTTACGTTTGGTTATAATAGGTTTGATTACATTAGGACAGGATAGCTTTGACTTTTGTGCTATAAACTGGTATTCGTTGG
>NW_017042024.1:0-221 GCF_001483705.2 Eufriesea mexicana | reverse complement strand
ACAAAAGTTAAAGCTATCATATCCTAACCTAACCAAACGCAACAAAAGCGGACGTAAGGGAACACAAACTGACGTGCCACGACCGCTATTGCTGGCTTCACGAGAGCTAAGCGGCGTATAGCAGAGCAATGTAGAACGCTGATATCGTCCGTATAGCAGAGTATATCACAAAAGTCAAAGCTATCCTATCCTACCCTAGCCAAACGTGACGTAACCAAACG
>NW_017042023.1:0-221 GCF_001483705.2 Eufriesea mexicana | reverse complement strand
AATAGAAAATATCGGATTTTATTTTTACAAAAATATTCCAAAGATAGTAATTTTTTTCCCAATATTTTTATCATACGCTTTGAATAGTGCTAATCTGCCCTTGTAAAATAAAATTTAGTTTATAAGGAGACGACTTTTTTCCCGAGATTTGAAATTACTCGAAAAACAGTAAAAATCATAGAGTGTGCTATCATTTGGCCATTTATTGTAGTTTGACGTTG
>NW_017042022.1:0-221 GCF_001483705.2 Eufriesea mexicana | reverse complement strand
CAAAGAACTTGTTGCACGCGGGAGATATTTCACGAATCGATACCCAAGAATTAATCCCTTTCCTTATCTCCTTCACCCTATTTTCTTTCTCTTCTTTTATATTTACATTTAAAGGAAACTGTTGAAAGATGATGTTGTACACTGTCACTTTTGTTCTAAAGCGTCTCCGACGTTTGGAGCCGATATAAAACAGTTGAGAGCTGAAACTGGCCAAGCGTTCC
>NW_017042021.1:0-221 GCF_001483705.2 Eufriesea mexicana | reverse complement strand
GAATGTATGAATGGATGGGTGTGCGGATGGATGGATTTATCGAATGATGGACGTACGAATGGACGCATTTATGGATGCATGGATGTGTGGATGAATGGATGAATGTATGTATGGATGTATGTATGTATGGATGTATCTGTGTAAGAATTTTTGGATGCATGCATGTATGGATGTATGGATGTATGGATGTGTGGGCGTATGGATGTACGAATTTATGGATA
>NW_017042020.1:0-221 GCF_001483705.2 Eufriesea mexicana | reverse complement strand
GTGGCAGGTAGATGGCTGTACCTGCCATTGGAATGAAGGCGTAAGGCGATATATTCACAAAGCTATAACAGGTTATATATTTTGAATAGACCTATTCTCTGGCATGTATATGGCTGTATTTGCCATTGGTTGTAGGCGATATGTGACGTATTCACCAAGCTATAACAGGTTATAGATTTTGAATAGACCTATTCTCTGGCATGAAGATGACTCTTCTTGCC
>NW_017042019.1:0-221 GCF_001483705.2 Eufriesea mexicana | reverse complement strand
ATTAAAATTATGTTACTCAGAATGAACTAATAGTAGATACAATATTATGACAAGCAATAAACAACGGTATAACAAGTAAACACTGTTTCTTAATTTATATTTATTTATTTACAAAATTGGATTTTATAACCACTGGACTTTAAACGAAAATAATCTGCGAATACTTATGCCTTGAAAGCCGTTATTATTTTGTTGTTTTAATAACAGCAGTAAGATTATAA
>NW_017042018.1:0-221 GCF_001483705.2 Eufriesea mexicana | reverse complement strand
CTGCAGGGCGCAGAAATCCACCTAATAGCGGAAAATGTCACTAAGGTCAAAGCTATCCTCTCCGAACCAAACCAATCGTAATATAGTAAAACGTAACCTATACCAACCTAACGTGCTGCGACCTCTATTGAAGGCCACCCCAGAACCATGCAGGACACGTTTGTGGAGAGTAGAACGCAGAAATCCATAGAATCGCTGTGTATATTAGAAAAGTCCAAGCT
>NW_017042017.1:0-221 GCF_001483705.2 Eufriesea mexicana | reverse complement strand
TATGAATGTATGTTGGGATGGATGTATGGATGGATTGATGTATGAATCGATCGGTGTATGGATTGGTGGTTGTATGGATGGATGGATGAATGGAGGGATGGGTGTATGGAGGGATGTATGTATGGCTTGATGGACGTATGGATGGATGTTCGTATGGCTGGATTGAGGTATGGATGGTCGGATGTACGGGTGAATGGATGTACGGAAGAGTGGATGTACGG
>NW_017042016.1:0-221 GCF_001483705.2 Eufriesea mexicana | reverse complement strand
CCATTGGATTGCAGGCGATAGGCGATCTAATCACCAAGCTATTGCAGCTTATAGGTTTTGAATTGACATATTCTCCGGCAAGTAGATGGCTCTACCTGCCATTGGATAGAAGGCGTTAGGCAATCTATTCACCATGCCATAACAGGTTATAGATTTTTAATAGACCTATTCTCTGACAAGTAGATCACTGTACTTGCCATTGGATTGAAGGCGTTAGGCGA
>NW_017042015.1:0-221 GCF_001483705.2 Eufriesea mexicana | reverse complement strand
ACTGCACCCCGCGAAGTTGGCTCCCTCACCCGCGGCATGGCGACGTCGCACGCGCGCGTCAACTCCGCCCTTAGCCACTCCGCCCCTAACCCAGCTTCGTCGTTTTTGCGTTGACGGCCCCATCCGTCTAGGCAACGGCCGGGACGGCCGCAGCGAAACGGTATCTGTCGAGGCGCCCGAGCGCCCACCGAGGGGCAGTGGCGTGCTTCCCGCTGGGTGGT
>NW_017042014.1:0-221 GCF_001483705.2 Eufriesea mexicana | reverse complement strand
GGCATAGCTTGGTGAATAGATCGCTTAACGCCTTTAACCAATGGCAAGTACACCCATCTACTTCCCAGAGAATTGGTCTATTCAAGATCAATAATCTGTTATAGCTTGGTGAATGGATCGCTTAACGCCTTCAATCCAATGGCAAGTGCAGACAACTCCTTGCCAGAAAATAGGTCTATGCAAAATCTATAACCTGTTACAGCTTGGTGAATAGATTGCCC
>NW_017042013.1:0-221 GCF_001483705.2 Eufriesea mexicana | reverse complement strand
TTTATTGACATTTACGACTAATATCGCGTTAAGCTAACATTGTTGCATAAACAAGGAGGAAAGGTCCAATTGGCGTGCTATAGCCATTGCGATGATATAGATTGTGGACGGAAAATACATTTTTGTTGATATTTCCGACTAATATCTTGGTGACCTATCTTCCTTGCATAAGTAAGGGGGAAAGATACTGTTGGCGTCCTGTAGCCTTCGCAATGCTATGG
>NW_017042012.1:0-221 GCF_001483705.2 Eufriesea mexicana | reverse complement strand
TGCCAGCAATGGCGGTCGTGGTACGTTAGTTTGCGTCTGGTTACGTCTGCTTGTGTTACGTTTGGTTAGGTTGGGAAATGGTAGCTTCGACTTTTGTGCCTCACACAGCTGTTCCATTGATTTCTGCGCTCTACTATGGTCTAATCTGCTCTCCGCGACCCTGTGGTTGCCAGCAATGGGGGTCTCGTCACGTTACGTTTAGTTAGGCTACGTTCGGTTGG
>NW_017042011.1:0-221 GCF_001483705.2 Eufriesea mexicana | reverse complement strand
AAAGATTCTATTGGCGTGCTATAGGCTTTGCAATGCTATAGAATCTTGCTGGAAAGTTCAATAGCATTGACAGTTTTGACTATTATCGTGGTGAACTAACTTTCTTGCATAAATATGGATTAGGGATTCTACTGGCGCGCTATAAACATTGCAATGCTATAGAATCATCGTGGAAAATTCAAATTTATTGACATTTTCGACTAATCTCGTGGTGAGCTAAC
>NW_017042010.1:0-221 GCF_001483705.2 Eufriesea mexicana | reverse complement strand
GATCGTGTTTGGTTGAGTTAGGCTTCGTCTAGGTGTATTACGTTTGGCTGGGTTAGGAGAGGCAACTTTGACCTCTGCGCTATTGACAGGTATTCGGTTGATTCCTGCACTCTAATTTGCTCCAGTTGGCACTGCCTGGCTCTCGGAATGCCAGCGACATTGGTCTCGACAATTTATGTTTAGGTATACTTCGTTTGGATAGGTAAGGTATGGTCGGGGTA
>NW_017042009.1:0-221 GCF_001483705.2 Eufriesea mexicana | reverse complement strand
GTGTATAGCACAAAAGCTTAAGCTACCCTCTTCGATCCTGACCAAACGTAACGTAACCAATTAAAACCTAGCGCATCCTGACTTGCCAAGACCACTATTGCTGCCCTGCGCAGAGCTGAGTAGAACGTATTAGATGAGATTAAGGCGCAGAAACCAGCGGAATCGCAGTGCATAGCATAATAGTCGAAATTAACCCATCCCAACGTAATCACACGTAACAT
>NW_017042008.1:0-221 GCF_001483705.2 Eufriesea mexicana | reverse complement strand
CTGCCCGAACGCCGGAGCAAGAGAGGTCCACCGACGGCATGCGCGCGCGTCCTGTACTGGTGGCCTCGGCGGACGCTGTCGCGGGCGCTTCTCGTGGCGGACCCTCCGACGCCCCAGCGAAGGCGCCGATCGCGGCCTCGGTCGTAGCCGGGAAGGAGGCAGAGGCCAGCTGGTCTCTCGTCATCGGTAGGCGCGAGAAGCGAGCGCAGCGGCAGGCGGCC
>NW_017042007.1:0-221 GCF_001483705.2 Eufriesea mexicana | reverse complement strand
TAGAACACATTACAGCGCAGACATCCTACGAATAGCATTGTACAGCACAAAAGTCGGAGTAGCGTATCCGAACCTAGCCAAACGTAACGTATCCAAACGTAAGCTTACTCTAACCAACATGATGGGACAACTATTGCCGGCCACCACAGGGACAAGCACAATGTCATAGAGCAGAGTGGAGCGCAGAAGTCATGCGAATTGCAGTGTATAGCACGAAAGTC
>NW_017042006.1:0-221 GCF_001483705.2 Eufriesea mexicana | reverse complement strand
TACTTCCTCCTCACGTATGCAATGGAGCCAGCTCACCACGATATATGTCGAAAATGTCAATAAGATTGAATTATCCTGGCAGTTCCAATAGCATTGCAATGGATATAGCACACCAATCGAATCTTTCCTCCTCATTTGTGCAAGAAAGCTAGTTCACTACTATATTAGTCGAAAATGTCTATAAAATTGAATTTTCCATCTGGAGTCTATAGCATTGCATG
>NW_017042005.1:0-221 GCF_001483705.2 Eufriesea mexicana | reverse complement strand
TCTATGCTTGGTTACGATACGTTTGGTTTGTTTAGGATAGGACAGCTACGAGTGTTGTACTACTGTTCCTTTGATTTCTGCGCTCTACTGTGCTGTAGTATTTCCTTCTTGGCACTTGGGAGTCCAGCAATAGTTGTCTCAGCACGATAGGTTGAGACAGGTTACGATCGGTTAGGTTATGTTGTGTTATGTTCGGTCAGGGTAGCTTTATCTTTCATACT
>NW_017042004.1:0-221 GCF_001483705.2 Eufriesea mexicana | reverse complement strand
CCAAATCTCTGGCAAGTTGATGGCTGTACTTGCCATTGGATGCAGACGCTAGGCGACCCATTAATCAAGCTATAACAAATTAAAGATTTTGAATAGACCTATTCTCTGGCAAGTTGATGGCTGTACTTGCCATTGGAATGAAGACGTTAAGCGATCTGTTCACCATGCTATAACAGGTTATAGATTACGAATAGACCCCTTCTCTGGCAAGTTGATGGCTG
>NW_017042003.1:0-221 GCF_001483705.2 Eufriesea mexicana | reverse complement strand
CCGAATTGCAGTGCATAGCACAAAAGTAAAAGCTATTGTATCCAGACCTAGCCTAACCTGAACCAACCAAACGCAAACTAACATAGCCTAACATGCCGCGCTCACTATTTCTGTCCACCCCACGTCAGAGCAGAGCATATTAGGGAGCAGCCGAGCAGAGAAATCCAACGAAAAGCTGTATGCGGCAAAAAAGTCAAAGGTACCCTATCGTAACTTAACCA
>NW_017042002.1:0-221 GCF_001483705.2 Eufriesea mexicana | reverse complement strand
CGGCCAGCAATAGTGGTCTCGACTCGTGAGGTTGAGCTATTCTGAGTTGGTTATTTTAGGATGGGTTGAGTTCGGTATGGGTAGGATCGACTTTCGTGTTAAACACTGATGCTCGGTGGATTTCTGCGCACGCCGGAGCTCTGCTACATTCTGCTTCACCCTGTGGAGGCCAGTAATGTTGGACGCGGCACGTTACGCTGATGTGCGATACGTTCGGTTAG
>NW_017042001.1:0-221 GCF_001483705.2 Eufriesea mexicana | reverse complement strand
TGACATGACCTGACTGACCTGACCTGACCAGGCTTGACATGACATGACATGACCTGATCAGACCTGACCTGACCTGACCTGACCTGGCCTGACCTCGCCTCACATAACCTGTCAGGACTGATCTGACCTGACCTGACCTGACCTGGCCTAATCGGCCTTACCTGTACTGACCTGACCAGACATGATCTGGCCTGGCCTGACCTTACCAGACTTGACATGAC
>NW_017042000.1:0-221 GCF_001483705.2 Eufriesea mexicana | reverse complement strand
GTGGCCGAAGGGCGTTAGGCCGAGTTAGTTTACGTTTTGTACGGTTAGGTTTGTTTGAGTTAGCTTTGGATATCTTTGACTTTCGTGCTATACGCTGCCATTATATGGACCTCCTCGCTCTGCTCTCCTGTAATATGCTCTGCTTGGCTCTGGGGACACCGGCAATAGCGCTCTCGGCATGTTAGATTCAGCTATGATACGTTCGGTTAGAATAAGTTTGG
>NW_017041999.1:0-221 GCF_001483705.2 Eufriesea mexicana | reverse complement strand
AACTGTCTATATAAATATATTTTGCAGCCAGATACTATAGCACGCCAACGGAATTTTTCCTCCATATTTGTGCAAGAAAGTTAGCTCACCACTATATTATCCGAGAATGTCAATAAAATCGATCGTTCCATACAGGTTCTATAGCATTACAAAGTCCGCAGCATGTCAATAGTATCCTTCTACCTTATTTATGGAAGATAGATAGCTCACCACAGTATTAG
>NW_017041998.1:0-221 GCF_001483705.2 Eufriesea mexicana | reverse complement strand
CACTAACAATGAGATGGTCTAGAATTTGACGAATAGATTGATGAGTCTATGGATGATGTTCGAATAGAAGGATCAAATTGAATCATTAAATTTCTTACAATAAGTTGTGGAGATGGTTGGATAGACAAGGATCCAGGTCTTATAGAGATTATAATCTGTTCAAAAGTTTGTTGATTTGTGTTTACGTATGAAGTTTGAAGGAGGCAAGAAATCGAGTAGTA
>NW_017041997.1:0-221 GCF_001483705.2 Eufriesea mexicana | reverse complement strand
TCACAACGATGTTAGTCGAAAATGTCAATAAAATTGAATTTTCCAAACACAATCTATAACAATACAATGGCAATAGCACGCCAACAGTATCTTTCCACCTTATTTGTGCAAGAAAGTTGGCTCACCACATTATTAGCCGGAAATGTCAATAAAATTGTACTTTCCAGCCAGATTCTATAGCATTGCGACGGCTATAGCATGCCAATTGATTACTTCCTCCT
>NW_017041996.1:0-221 GCF_001483705.2 Eufriesea mexicana | reverse complement strand
GGTAGGCTACGTTTGGCTATGTTAGGTTAGCGTCGGTTAGGTTTGGTTAGTTCAGACTTCTCTGCAGTACACTGCGATTCTAGGGATTTCTGCGCTCTACATTCCCGTATTATGCTCCGACTGGTCTGCGGAGGCCAGCAGTACTGTTTGCAGCACGCAGGTTGAGTTGGATTACGTTTGGCTGTCTTAGATATCGTTGGCTTATGTAAGGGTACCATTGA
>NW_017041995.1:0-221 GCF_001483705.2 Eufriesea mexicana | reverse complement strand
CACGCCAGTAGAATCTCTCCTCCTTATTTATACAAGAAAGATAGCTCACCACGATAATAGTCGAATCTGTCAATAATATTGAGCTTTCCAGCCAGATTCTACAGTATTGAAATGGCTATAGCCCGCCAATAGGACCTTTCCTCCTTATTTATGCAAACAAGTTAGCTCATCTCGGTATTAGTCGAAAATGTCAATGAATTGAATCTGCCAGGCGCATTCTA
>NW_017041994.1:0-221 GCF_001483705.2 Eufriesea mexicana | reverse complement strand
CAATACTGGAATGTAGCCACTTCATTAATTTGTTCCCTGATCATTTAAATTCCGCAGCAGCCCGAGATTAATCAATGAATAGATCGGTTACCTCTCTCGACAATAGCAATTGACGACACACTACTGAGTACAGCCACCATCATAGTATGGTAGCCGCATTAATTATATGTTCACATATGAAGCAAGTTCCACAGCAGCTACGGAATATTCAAGGTGTAGGT
>NW_017041993.1:0-221 GCF_001483705.2 Eufriesea mexicana | reverse complement strand
GTTTTGACGTTCCTCGTTACCCTTTTTTTCAAGATCACCGACGTCTGCTTGCTCTCGCTACTTTCACGTCTAGCGCCATTTCGGACCACGGATCAACCTCGCCCCCTTTCACGGACCTAGTGCCGCTTCGACTTTTACCAAATTTCCTTTGGAACGCGCATCGTTCGAGCAGCGGACTCGCGGCTGCGGAAAGAAATCGGTTGTGCGGTTTAGCGAGATAA
>NW_017041992.1:0-221 GCF_001483705.2 Eufriesea mexicana | reverse complement strand
AAAATTGAATTTTCCAGTATGATTATATAGCTTTGCAATGCCCATAGCACGACAATAAATTCTGTCCGCCTTATATATGCAAGAAAGATAGCTCACAACGTTGTTAGTCGAAATTGTCAATAAATTTGAATTTTCCAAACACATTCTATACCAAAGCTATGGCTATAGCACGGCATTACAATCTTTCCTCCTTATTTATGCCAGAAGGATAGCTCACCACA
>NW_017041991.1:0-221 GCF_001483705.2 Eufriesea mexicana | reverse complement strand
ATCGCAGTGCATAGCGCAATAGTCGGAGCTACCATATTCTAACCAAGCCAAACGTAACACAGCGAAACTTAATATAACTCTACATAACGTGCGGAGAGCACTATTGCTGGCCTCTCCATCGCCGAGCAGAACATGTTAGAAGAAAGTGGAGCGCAGAAGTCTATAGAATGGCAGTGAAAAGTGGAAAGGTAAAAGCTATCCAAGCAGAACACATGCTAACG
>NW_017041990.1:0-221 GCF_001483705.2 Eufriesea mexicana | reverse complement strand
GCCAGAGAATTGGTCTATTCAAAATGTATATCCTGTTATTGCTTGGTGTATAGATCGCCTAACGCCTCCAATCCAATGGCAAGTACATCCATCTACTTGCCAGAGAAAATGTCTACTCAAAGTCTATAGCCTGTTATACCATGGTGAATAGATAGCCGAACGCCTTCAATCCAGTGGCAAGTACAGCCATCTACTCGCCAGAGAATGAGTATATTCAAAAC
>NW_017041989.1:0-221 GCF_001483705.2 Eufriesea mexicana | reverse complement strand
GAATATTTTTGCAACATAATTTAAGGTTTTCTCAATTCCTTTTGTCTTATATGTTTAAAAAAATGAATAAGTAAAAAAAGATAAGATGAGAAAAAATATTCTGATTTATGCTAATTTGCAATCATATCACGTGTAGTATACGATGATTAAGCAGGTCGTTTAATTAATACGTCTCGACGATTTTATTGTAACATGGTACCTAAACTGAAGTATGATCTACT
>NW_017041988.1:0-221 GCF_001483705.2 Eufriesea mexicana | reverse complement strand
CCAAAGAATGGCAGTGTGCGGCACAAAAGTCAAAGATATCCTAAGCTAACACAACGAAACCTATCCAAACCAAAGGTAATGCAACTCAAACTAACGTGCGGAGACCACTATAGCTGGCATCTCCAAAGACAAGCAGAGCATATTAGAGCCCTGTAGAGCGGAGAAATCCACCGAATAGCAGTGTATAACACAAAAGCCTATGCTATCAAACCCTCACCTAA
>NW_017041987.1:0-221 GCF_001483705.2 Eufriesea mexicana | reverse complement strand
TCTTTCTCTTTCGTGCTTTGCACTGCAATGCGGTTAATTTCTGCGCTCTACTGTGCTCTAGTATACTCCACATGGCCTTGTGGATGACAGTAATAGTGGTCTCGGTTATGTTGTAGTAGGTTACGTTTGGTTATGTTGAGATTGGATATATAAGGATAGGGTAGCTTCGACTTTTGTGCTGTACACTGCTATTAGCTTGACTTCGGCCCTCCAGTGTGCTC
>NW_017041986.1:0-221 GCF_001483705.2 Eufriesea mexicana | reverse complement strand
TGTGTTAGGTTTGGGTAGCTTTGGCTTTCCTGATGTACACTGCGTTTCTAGGGTTTCTGCATTCTACTCTCCACCAGTGTGCCCTGCTTGGCTCTCCGGAGGCCGGGAATATCGGTCGCCGAGCGTTAGGTTGAGTTATGTTTTGTTGGGCTTTTACGATTGGTTAGGTTAGGAAACATTTGCTCCGACTTTAGTGCTATAGTCTGCTATTAGGTGGATTT
>NW_017041985.1:0-221 GCF_001483705.2 Eufriesea mexicana | reverse complement strand
AGGGTATGTTTGACTTTTGTACTATACAATGCAGTGCGGTAGATCTCTGCGCTCTGCTGTGCTATAGTATTTTCTGTTTGGCTCCTCGGAGGCCAGCAGTTGTGTTCTCGACACGTTGGGTTGGGCTATGCTACGTTCGGTTATGTTAGGTTTGGGATGTTAGGATAGGATAGCTCTTACTTTTGTGCTACGCAGTGCAACGCGGCGGATTTCTGTGCTCT
>NW_017041984.1:0-221 GCF_001483705.2 Eufriesea mexicana | reverse complement strand
ATTTTTATCGCGATCTAACGAGAGCTGATCGGTTTTATTTTTAATCTTATTTTCATTTTATTCCCGTTTTATTTTTGTTACGGGATGAAAATTTTTGTTTGCACCGTGGCTATCTTCGACAGATTATCATTGGTCGATTTGACTTTATCCTTAAAAGCGTAACAAAAGTATTTTAACAGTGCTGCCGGTAAAAAGATTAGTCGCATCGGAGACGTGTAAAT
>NW_017041983.1:0-221 GCF_001483705.2 Eufriesea mexicana | reverse complement strand
AGGATAAGGTAACTTTGACTTTTGACCTATACACTGCGATACCGTGGATTCATGCGCTCTACACTGCTCTACCATACTCTGCTCGTCCCTAAGTTGGCCAGCAGTAGTGGTCGCGATAAGATAGGTTAAGCTAGGTTTCGCTTGGTTAGGCCAAGATCACCTAGGTCTAGCTACGATGCTTTCGACATTTGTGCTGTAAACAGATATTCGTCGGATTTCTT
>NW_017041982.1:0-221 GCF_001483705.2 Eufriesea mexicana | reverse complement strand
TTCATTGATATAGTCGATTCCAAAGCAATTCTATAGTTATCAATGTATACTAACGTTATGGATAGTGACATTTACAGTCCACAGTATGGTAATTAGTACGTCTACCAACAGAGAAATCTTGCCAGTGGGTTAAATTCGTCACCGAACATGTATATCCTATCGCAACTGTAGAATGAAAAATGAAGGTCCATAACCTCTCGAGAAATTATCAATTGACAACA
>NW_017041981.1:0-221 GCF_001483705.2 Eufriesea mexicana | reverse complement strand
ACGGCGAATAGATTCTATTGGCGTGCTATTGGCATTGCAATGCAATAGAATCTTCCTGGAAAACTCAATTTTATTGACATTTTCCACTAATTTCGTGGTGAGTTAACTTTCTCGCAGAAATAAGGAGGGAAGATTGTATTGGCGTGCTATAAGCTTTACAAAGCTATAGAATCTGGCTGGAAAGTTCAATACTATTGACAGCTTCGACTATTATCGTGGTG
>NW_017041980.1:0-221 GCF_001483705.2 Eufriesea mexicana | reverse complement strand
CCGTGGTCACCCTGACCTAGGTTATAACGGGGAGAGAAGCGGTCACCACATCCGTAGGCACATGGTCGCTCGCGATAGCGCAGGTCTAACGCGTTAACACATCCGGCAGATCGCGCCGCGCCCAGTGGCGCCGCGCTTGCAGCCTCCGCCACTCTGCCCGCGAGAAGCACGCGCTACGCCCGCGGGCTACCTCCGCGGTCTCCTGCTGTCACATAACCGCC
>NW_017041979.1:0-221 GCF_001483705.2 Eufriesea mexicana | reverse complement strand
GCCGTCTACTTGTCAGAGAATAGGCCTGTACAAAATCTATAACCTGTTATAGCTTGGTGAATATATCGCCTAACGCATTGAATCCAGTGGCAGATACAGCCACCTACTTGCCAGAGCATAGGACTTTCCAAAATCTATAACCTGTTATAGCTTGGTGCATAGATCGCCTATCGCCTCCAATTAAATGGCAATTACAGCCATCAAACTTGCCAAAGAATAGG
>NW_017041978.1:0-221 GCF_001483705.2 Eufriesea mexicana | reverse complement strand
ACCGAACGTAACTTAACTAAACGTAAGGAGCCGAGACCACTGTTGCTGGCCATCACAGAGTCATGTTGAAAATATTAGGGCACTGTAGGCGGGCGGGATCCGCATAGTAGCAGACTACAGCACAAAAGTCAAAGCCATCTTCTCCTAACCTAACCTACCGTAGAATTACCAAACGTAGGCTAACAAAACCTATCGTGCCTCGAACGCTATTTCACGCCACC
>NW_017041977.1:0-221 GCF_001483705.2 Eufriesea mexicana | reverse complement strand
AGATGTATGGATCGATGGATGTATGGATGGGAGCTTGAATGGATGGGTGGATGCATGGTTCGACGGATGTATGGATGGGTGGATCTGTGGATGGATGGTTGTATTGGAAGTTGGATGAATGGTTGGATAGATGTATGGATCGATGGATGTAAGGATGGGTGTTTGTGTGGCTGGACGGATGTATGGAAGGATGTGTGTATGGACGGGTGAATGTATGTATT
>NW_017041976.1:0-221 GCF_001483705.2 Eufriesea mexicana | reverse complement strand
CATAAAAAAGGATGAATGATTCTATTGGCTTGCTATAGCCTTCGCAATGCTACAGAATCTCGACGGAAAATTCAATTTTATTGACATTATCGGTTAATATCGTGGTGAGCTACCTTTCTTGCCTAACTAAGCAGGGTAGATTCTATTGGCGTGCTGTTGACATTGCAATGATATAGAGTGTGGTTGCAAAATTCAATTTTATTGACATTTTCGGCTAATAT
>NW_017041975.1:0-221 GCF_001483705.2 Eufriesea mexicana | reverse complement strand
GTTGAGGTATGCTACGATTGGTTCGGATAGGTTAGGTCAGGTTATGCTAGGATACCTTCGACTGTTGTGATATTCACTCCGAAGCGGTGGGTTTCTGCGCCCTAAGGTGCTCTAGTACATTCTACTTGTCTTCGTGGAGTCCAGCAATTTTGGGCTATTCATATTAGTTTGGGTTATGTTACGTACGGTTATGTTACGTTTGGTGAGGTTGGGTTGGGATA
>NW_017041974.1:0-221 GCF_001483705.2 Eufriesea mexicana | reverse complement strand
TTACATACATCCATACATACATCCATACATACATCCATACAAACACCAATACATATATCCATGAATACAACCATACATACATCCATACTTACATCCAGGCATACATCCATACATACAACCATACAAACATCCATACATATATCCATACATCCATCCAGGCATACATCCATCCACCCATCCTTTCATCCATACACCCATCCACGTATCCACGCATCCGTTCA
>NW_017041973.1:0-221 GCF_001483705.2 Eufriesea mexicana | reverse complement strand
TGTTGGATTACGCTTGGTTATGATAAGTTACGTTGTGTTAGGTAACGGTATCTGCTACTTTCGTGCTACACAATGCTGTTCTATGGACATCTGCGCGCTTCTATGCGCTGCCACATTCTGCTTGTCACAGTGGTCGCTAGGAATAGTGCTCTGGGCACGTCCAGTTGAGGAATGTTGCGGTTGGTTACGTTATTTTCGGTCAGGTTAGGCTAGTGTAGCTT
>NW_017041972.1:0-221 GCF_001483705.2 Eufriesea mexicana | reverse complement strand
TTTCTGCGCTCTACCTTACTCTACTGTACTCTGCTCAGATATGTGGAAGCGAGCAATAGCGGCAGCGGCAAGTTATGTTGAGTTAGGTCACGTTTGGGTGGGTTTGGTTATTCTAGGTTTGGACAGTGTGTCCTCGACATTTGTGTTATACGCTGCTGTTCAGCGGATTTCTCAGCGCAATATTGCTCTTCTATACTCTGCTCGAATCACGGGAGGCGAGC
>NW_017041971.1:0-221 GCF_001483705.2 Eufriesea mexicana | reverse complement strand
CAGGCTTTGCAATGCTATGGAATCTGGCTGGAAAGTTCAATACTATTGACAATTTCGACTATTTTCGTGGTGAGCTGTCCTTCTTGCATATGTAAGCAGGGTAGATTCTATTGCCGTGCTGCAGACATTGCAATGATATAGAGTGTGATTGGAAAATGCAATTTTATTGACATTTTCGGCTAATATCGTGGTGAGATGACATTCTCGCATGAAAAAGGAAG
>NW_017041970.1:0-221 GCF_001483705.2 Eufriesea mexicana | reverse complement strand
AAATTTTGCTATGATTAATTATAGTACCACTGAGGTGTCAATATTGCGAAATATTATTTTATTAACCTCTTATTGTACCAATTTTAAGGGTACAATAGTATTATGTATATTCTAATATTTTAATTCGCGAAAAAATATTTCATTAGATTTTGTACTAGCTTTTGAAAGAAATTTTGATGTGATTAATTATAGTACCACCGAGGTGCCAATAATTACAAATA
>NW_017041969.1:0-221 GCF_001483705.2 Eufriesea mexicana | reverse complement strand
GTTCTTCATTGCTCTACTATATTCTGCTCGGCGCTGGGGAAGCCAGCGATAGCGGTCGTGGCACGACACGTTGCGTTATGTTACATATGGTTAAGATAGGTTTGTTTACGTTTCGCTAGGCTGGCTTTGGCCTTTGTGCTATACACTGCCATTCGGTAGATTTCTGCACGCCGCTATTCTCTAATATGTACTAATTGGCTCCGGGGAGGACAGCAATAGAG
>NW_017041968.1:0-221 GCF_001483705.2 Eufriesea mexicana | reverse complement strand
ACCTTCACTCCTCGGTAAATTGTCCGGCTTCCCCGGGATGATTGCCACTGTACGGTTTGCGAGACCCTGCTCCGCCGCTTGCATTGTGGATTGACCCTCGGCCCAGGTATCCCTCCCTGGGTAGGCGTGCGGCTCCGCGGCAGACAATGGGCACCGTACCTTGCCTACCTGCGGCGTAGCGGCGTCCACAACTTCGTTGATGCCACGAATGAAGGAAAAAA
>NW_017041967.1:0-221 GCF_001483705.2 Eufriesea mexicana | reverse complement strand
GGACGGCTACGACTTTTCTGCAATACATGCCCATTCTTTGGACTTGTGCGCTCTACTCACATCCAATATGCTCTGCTTGGCGATGCGGAGGCCAGCAATAGTGGACTCGGCGCGTTAAGTTTTGTTAGTCTACGTTTCGTTAGGCATTGTTAGGACATGTCATGTTAGGATATCTTTGTCCTTTTTGCTATACATTGCTATTCGGTGGCTTTCTGCGCTCT
>NW_017041966.1:0-221 GCF_001483705.2 Eufriesea mexicana | reverse complement strand
GCCAGATTCTGCTTCATTTCAATGGCTATAGCACTCCAGAAGGATCTTTCCTCCTTACTTAGGAAAGGAAGCTTGCTCACCACGATATTAGTAGAAAATGAAAAGAAAATTGAGTTTTCGAGGATGATTCTATAGCCTTGCAGTGCCTGTAGCACGCAAATAGAATCTAGCCTGCTTATTTAGGCAAGAAAGATAGCTCTCCACGATAATAGCCGAAACTG
>NW_017041965.1:0-221 GCF_001483705.2 Eufriesea mexicana | reverse complement strand
GCATTGCTATGCCTATAGCACGCCATTAGGATCAATCCTCCTTATATATGCGAGAAAGATAACCCACCACGTTATTAGTCGAAAAAGTCAATAAAAATGATATTTGCAACCAGATTCTTTTGCATTGCAATGGCAATAGCACGCCAAAAGTATCTTTCCGTCCTATTTACGCAAGAAAGATAGCTCACCACGATATTAGTGGTAAAAGTCAATATAATTGA
>NW_017041964.1:0-221 GCF_001483705.2 Eufriesea mexicana | reverse complement strand
ATCCTATCCTAATCTAACCAAGCGTAACATATCCAAACGTTATCCATCTCGACCTATCGTGCCCAGACAACTATTGCTGGCCTTCCCAGAGCCGAGCAGAAGGTATTAGAGTAGAGTAGGGCTCAGAAAACCATATAATCGCTGTGTACATCGGAAATGTCAAAGATATCCGAACCTAACCCAATCACACGTGACCTTACATATCGTGGCAAGGCTCAACG
>NW_017041963.1:0-221 GCF_001483705.2 Eufriesea mexicana | reverse complement strand
CAAGGAAATAAAGGTATTTTATCTAAATCTAAACAAAAATTTTTTATTAATATAATAGTAGCTGTTAAATTTATTGAACCTAAAAGGGATGAAATACCTGATATACGTAATGAAAAAATTGTAAAATCAACTGAAGGTAAAGAAGGAAATATATAATTTGATAATGGAGGATAAACTGTTCAACCTGTACCTGATGTGAAATTAAAAATTCTTCTAATTAA
>NW_017041962.1:0-221 GCF_001483705.2 Eufriesea mexicana | reverse complement strand
CCTTACATAACCAAACCAAGCGCAGCGTGACACAACGTGACGTGCCGATAACACTATTTCTGGATCTCCTAGAACCCAGCTGAACGTATTATAGCACAGCAGACAGTACACATACGCCGAGTAGCATTGTACAGCGCAGAAGCTATGGCTAGCTCCTGCTAGCCTAACCAATCGTAACGTAACCAAACGTAACCTGACTAAACCTAACGTGCCGAGACTTC
>NW_017041961.1:0-221 GCF_001483705.2 Eufriesea mexicana | reverse complement strand
ATGTTAATAGAATTGACTTTTCGAGGCAGGTTCTATAGCATTGTAATGGGTATAGCGTGCCAAAAGAATCTTTCCTCCTTATTTATGCAGGGATGTGAGATCACGACGATATTAGTCGAAAATGTTAATAAAATTGAATTTTCGAGACAGATTCGATGGTATTACAATGGCCGTAGCTGGCCAACAGAATAATACCTCCATATTTATGCAAGAATGTTAGC
>NW_017041960.1:0-221 GCF_001483705.2 Eufriesea mexicana | reverse complement strand
ATAAATGAATATTAATATCAGTGGTCAAAGTCAATGATCATCGCTAATGTGTTAAGTTTGAATCAAAGGAACGAGAAGAGGAAATGTTTATTATGTCAAATCAAGAAACAGAAAAGAGGCAGCATATGTATTAAGAGAGAAACATGTGTGGCATTGATTTGCAAACATGAGGATCATTGAAGAGATGGAGAATGAACAATTGATAACAGTTATGAAAGGTA
>NW_017041959.1:0-221 GCF_001483705.2 Eufriesea mexicana | reverse complement strand
GAAAGTAGAACTGGCTATAGTAGAGCAACGTAGAACACAGAAGTTCTCCGAATAGCAGTGTACCGCCCAATAGTAGAAGTTACCCTCTCCTCACATAACCATAACCGGAAGAAGCATAACTCAACTCATCGTGCCGCGGCCACTATTCCTGGCCTCCAAAGAGGAAAGCAGTGCGTATTAGATCATAGTGGAGTGGAGAAATCGACCGAAAAGCAGTATGT
>NW_017041958.1:0-221 GCF_001483705.2 Eufriesea mexicana | reverse complement strand
GATGGATGAGTGCATGGATGGGTGGATTTATGGATGTATGGATGTGTGGATGTATGGATGTATTTATGGATGAATTTATTGTTGTATGCATGGATGTATGCGGGATATATGGATGGATGAATGTATTGATGTACAGGTGTATGGATGCATGAATGTTTGGTTGTATGGACGTATGTATCTATGGATATACGGACGGATGGATGTATGAATGTAAGGATGTC
>NW_017041957.1:0-221 GCF_001483705.2 Eufriesea mexicana | reverse complement strand
TGTCGTTCAGTGCCCCTCTGCGCCCTACTGCGCTTTAGTATAGTCTGCTTGGCTCTGAGGAGGTTAGCAATAGTGGTCTCGACAAGTTGGATTGAGTTAAGATATGTTCGGTTATGTTACGGGTAGTTATGTTAGAACAGTGTAACTTCGACTATTGCGCTATGCATAGCGGATCTATGGATTTCTGCGCTGTACTCCACTCTATTATGTGCTGCTTCGAC
>NW_017041956.1:0-221 GCF_001483705.2 Eufriesea mexicana | reverse complement strand
CCAATAGAATCTTACCTCCTTATTTATGCAAGAAAGTTAGCTCACCACGATATTAGCCGAAAAGGACAATGAAATTGAATTTTCGAGACAGATTCTAGAGGACTGCAATGGCAATTGCTCGCCAACAGAATCCTTTCTCCTTATTTATGAAAGAAAGGAAGCTCACCACGATATTAACCGAAAATGTAAATAAAGTTGAATTATCAGCCAGATTCTATAGC
>NW_017041955.1:0-221 GCF_001483705.2 Eufriesea mexicana | reverse complement strand
ACATCCATACATACATAACTCAAATACATCCATACATTCAAACATCCATACATACATACATCCCTACATTCATACAAGCATCCATTCATATGTGCATCCATCCATACATCCATAAGTCCACACACATATACATCCATAATTCCATCCACCCATACACTCATCCAACAATATGTACATCTATACACACATCCATACATACATCCATACATACATCAATACAT
>NW_017041954.1:0-221 GCF_001483705.2 Eufriesea mexicana | reverse complement strand
TCAGTACCGTCTCGTCATTTCTTAATATCACGAGCAATAATGGGGCAGTCCTTCGCTCTGGAACTGCAATGTCATGCATATCACCACTGACCAGATAAAACCAACGGCTGCAATGCTCTAACAGTGGATGTTCCAACTGCCATACGGGGAATTGTAAATATGACAATCCATTACTGATGTAAACATTGGATACCGTAGAAATATCGTGCAATTTAGAAAAT
>NW_017041953.1:0-221 GCF_001483705.2 Eufriesea mexicana | reverse complement strand
CCTCCTTATTTATGCACGAAAGTTACCACACATCGATATTAGTCGAAACTGTCACTAAAATTGTATTTTCGAGGCAGATTCTATTGGATTGCAATGGCTATTGATGGCCAATAAAATCGTTCCCCCTTATTTATGCAAGAAGGTTACCACACAACGACATTAGTCGAAAATGTAAATAAAATTGAATTTTCCATCCAGATACTATAGCATTGCAATGGCTA
>NW_017041952.1:0-221 GCF_001483705.2 Eufriesea mexicana | reverse complement strand
TTGGCTTAATCCGTCCACTGATGATGTACATCCTACAGAAATTCAGGAATGAAATATGAGGATCCATTATACCTCGAGGTATTAGCAATTCACATCACGGTACTCAGTGCAGTCATTATTGCATTAATGTAGCCGTTGGAATGCTTCGTTCACTGATGGTGTAAATTACATAGCAATTCAGGAACGATCCATGCATAGCACTGTTATGGCTTGAGAAACTT
>NW_017041951.1:0-221 GCF_001483705.2 Eufriesea mexicana | reverse complement strand
GTAGGTTAACTCAACCTAACGTTACGAGACCACCACTTCTGTCCTCCCCGCAGCCAAGCACAGCATACTACATCACGCCTGGGCGCAGAATTACACCGCATTGCTTCGTATTGCACAGAGGTCAAACATAGCCTCACCTAACATTGAGTAACCTAGCCTATCCAAACGTAGCGTGACTGAACGTAACGAGACGAGACCAACATCGCTGGCATCCCACGGCC
>NW_017041950.1:0-221 GCF_001483705.2 Eufriesea mexicana | reverse complement strand
TGCGGAGACCACTATTGCTGATCTCCACGGAGCCAAGCAGAATGTACTAGAGCACAGTGGTTCGAAGTAATCTACCGCATTGCAGCGTGTAGCAAAGGAGTGGAAGATATCCTAACTAAACCTGACAGAACATAGCCTAACCGAACGCAGCATAACTAAGCATAGTGTGCCGCGACCACAATTGCTGGCCACCCGGGTGTCGAGTGCAGAATAGTGGAGCA
>NW_017041949.1:0-221 GCF_001483705.2 Eufriesea mexicana | reverse complement strand
CGAATATTTTAATCTAGTATTACAGTATTTTTCTAAAATCCTGTAGACTCTACCAACTATCTAACAATGCACTGCCATAGAATCCCGTTTCAATGATTTGATCCCTGTAGATCCTCGTCGATCACCTAAATCCTGTCACCAGGAATCTCTTCCGAATCCCAATCTCTGACATTCTATTCTTTATTGGAAGAAAAATCAATATTAATTTTGTCAGAAGCAAT
>NW_017041948.1:0-221 GCF_001483705.2 Eufriesea mexicana | reverse complement strand
TACCATAATGAAAATACTATATAGTTGGTATATATCATGAAATGTTGATTCAGAATACCATTTTAAATATTTTTAGAATATTTCCCACGTTTTAATAATTTTACTATCCATTTCTGATGTACATTTCTAGTAAATATATTATAAATACTGTATACGTGACTGAATTACTTTTTAATTTTATTGGCACATTCTTGTCATGTGCTTTTTGCTAGTTTCCATAA
>NW_017041947.1:0-221 GCF_001483705.2 Eufriesea mexicana | reverse complement strand
AAGAAAGGTCTATTCAAAGTCTAAAACCTGCTATAGCTTGTTGAATACAACGAATAACGCCTTGAATCTAATGGCAAGTAGAGCCATCTACTTGCCGGAGAGTAGGTCTATTCAAAATCTCGGACCTGTTATAGCATGGTGAATAGATCGCCTTACGACGTCCATACAATGGCAAGTAAAGCCATCTACTTGCCAGAGCAATAGTCTATTCAAAATATATA
>NW_017041946.1:0-221 GCF_001483705.2 Eufriesea mexicana | reverse complement strand
GATAATGCTGACCGTGATGCACCGGGGTTCTTCGAATTACTGTACATCCTGCTAGTTTTATAAATGCCTCGCTATGTGTTGGGAGGGGCGAAGGGTTGAAATCGGAATGTTTTGAAAGTTCCAGCTGGAAATTCAGAAGTCTAAAGATTTGTCAAACTAAGGTGACAAATTTCTTGATGACTGTAGGACAAGTTAACCTGTGGATAGACTATCGATGTTTT
>NW_017041945.1:0-221 GCF_001483705.2 Eufriesea mexicana | reverse complement strand
TATGGTTGGACGGGTTTGTGGATGTATGTATGTGTGCAGGTATGGGTGTACGAATGTTTGGATTTACGGATGTATGGATGTATGTATGGATGAATGTATGGGTGTATGTATGAATGTGTGTATTGATGTATGAATGCACGTATGGATGGAAGGATGTGTGGATCGATTGATGTATGGATGGTTGGATGTATGGATGGATGGATGTATGGAAGGATGTATGT
>NW_017041944.1:0-221 GCF_001483705.2 Eufriesea mexicana | reverse complement strand
TTTGCGAGCAGTAGCGGTCGTGGCACGTTAGTTTCAGTTAGGTTACGCTTGGTTAGGCTAGCTCTTGCCTTCGTGCTATACACTATTCTTCGCTGGATTCCAGTGATCTACTGTGCTCCAGTATATTCCGCTTGTCTCTGTGGTTGTCAGCAGTAGTAGTCTCGTCAAGCTAGCATGAGTTATGTTACGTTTGGGTATGTTACGTTTGGCCAGGTTAGTAT
>NW_017041943.1:0-221 GCF_001483705.2 Eufriesea mexicana | reverse complement strand
CTGCTCTAATATGCTCTCCTTGTCTCTATCGAGGCCAGCGATAGTGGTATGGGCACGATAGGTTTGTTTATGATACGCTTGGTATTGCTATGTTCGTTTGGATTTGGTCTGAATAGCTTTGACTTTCCTGGTATAGACCATTATTCGGCGGATTAAAGCGCTCTACTTTCACCAACTGTACTCTGATCGACTCTGGGATGTCAGCAATTGTGGTCGCTGCA
>NW_017041942.1:0-221 GCF_001483705.2 Eufriesea mexicana | reverse complement strand
TGGCAAGTAGATGGCTGTACTTGCCATTGGGTTGCAGGCGATAGGCGATCTAATCACAAAGCTGTGGCAGCTTACAGGATTTGAATAGACTTATTCTCTGGCAAGTAGATGGCTGTACTTGCCATTGGATTGAAGGCCTTATGCCATCTATTCTCCACGCTATAACAGGTTATAGATTTTGAATAGACCTTTTCTCTGGCAGTAGTTGGCTGTATTTGCCA
>NW_017041941.1:0-221 GCF_001483705.2 Eufriesea mexicana | reverse complement strand
GAAGGCATCCCAGCCAGACCTAACCTAACCTTACATATTTAAGCGTAACCTAACTCATGCTATAGAGCCACGACCACAATTGCTGCCCCCCCCCCTCCCGGACGAGGAGAGTATAGCTGAGCAACGTAGTGCGCAGATATCCACCGAATGGCAGTGTATAGCAAAGGAGTCAATGTTACCATCTCATAACCTAGCCCAACGTAACACATCCCAACGTAACC
>NW_017041940.1:0-221 GCF_001483705.2 Eufriesea mexicana | reverse complement strand
CAATAATATCTTTCCTCCTTATTTATCCAAGAAAGTTAGCTCAGCACGATATTAGTCGAAAATTTTAATAAAATTAAATTATCCAGACAGATTCTATAGCACCGCAATGGCTATTGCGCGCAAATAGAATCCATCCTCCTTATTTAGGCAAGAAAGTGAGCTCACCACGATATTAACCGAAAATGTATATAAAATTGAATTTCCAGCCAGATTCCATAGCA
>NW_017041939.1:0-221 GCF_001483705.2 Eufriesea mexicana | reverse complement strand
TCCTTATATATGCAAGAAAGTAAGCTCAACACGGTGTTAGTAGAAAATGTCAATAAATTTGAAATTTCCAACCACATTTTATATCATTGCAATGACTATAGCACGTTAATAGAATTATTACTGCTTATTTATGCAAGAAAGGTGGCCCACCACGATAGTAGTCTAAAATGTCAGTAAAATTGAATTTTCCAGCCAGAGTCCATAGCATTGCAAAGGCTATA
>NW_017041938.1:0-221 GCF_001483705.2 Eufriesea mexicana | reverse complement strand
ACTAGAGTTTGACAGAGCTCAGGTAGCCACCGCATTGCAGTGCACACTACAAAAGTGGAAGATGCCCTTACCTAACCCTGGCCTCCCAGAACTACGCAGAATGTACTACAGCACAGAGCGCCGAAATACACCTCATTGCAGTGAATGGCACAAAAGCCGTAGATGCCCTAACATAACCAGACACAACCTAGCCTAACAGAACGTAACGTAGCTGAAAATAA
>NW_017041937.1:0-221 GCF_001483705.2 Eufriesea mexicana | reverse complement strand
ATGCAGTTGATTATGGTCGTAAGACGTGGTTGGACGTATTATAGTAAGATTAGTCGGATAAATTAACCCTTTGCACTCGACGATTTTTCTGTTACAAGAAAATAGTAATTCGAAGACTTTCTACCATAAAGTCGGCGATATTTTTAAAACGGTAAATGAGAAATCGTATGCAAATTAAGACGTAGATTTATTTTACCTCGATATTCCAAACATCGTTGGGT
>NW_017041936.1:0-221 GCF_001483705.2 Eufriesea mexicana | reverse complement strand
GCTCAGGACAGGTCAGGTCAGGCCACGTCAGGCCTGCTCAGGTCAGGTCAGTCAGGTCAGGTCGGGTCAGTCAGGACAGGTCGGGCATGGTCAGGTCAGGACAGGTCAGGACAGATCAGTCCGGTCAGGTCAGGTCAGGTCGGGTGAGGTCAGGTCAAGTCAGGTCAGATGCAGTCAGTTCAGGTCAGTTCAGGTCAGTTCAGGTCAGGCCAGGTCAGGCC
>NW_017041935.1:0-221 GCF_001483705.2 Eufriesea mexicana | reverse complement strand
GAACGTTACGCTGCGATAAGCTACGTTCGGTTTTGTCAGGTCAGGACATATCCGACTTTTGCGATTTACGCAGGAATGTGACGGTCTTCCGCACCCTAATATGCTCTGGTTCATTCTGCCTGGCTCTGGACATATCAGCAATAGTGGTCTAAGCTCGCTAGGTTGAGTTAGGTTACGTTCGTTTATGTTACATTTAGTTAGGTTAGGGCTCGATAGATCTG
>NW_017041934.1:0-221 GCF_001483705.2 Eufriesea mexicana | reverse complement strand
GCACAGAATCGCAGCGAATAGCAGAAAAGCCAAGGCTTTCCAAAACAAACCCAAACTAGCGTAGCCCAACCAAACGTAGACTACCTCGGCGTAACGTGCAGCGACCTCTATTGCTGGCATGTACATTTCCAAGCAGAAAATATTACGACAATGTGGATCGCATGTGTCCGCCGAATAACAGTGTATAGCACAATAGCCGAAGCAATCCTATCCTGACCTAT
>NW_017041933.1:0-221 GCF_001483705.2 Eufriesea mexicana | reverse complement strand
GCTGTTCGGTGGATTCCTGCGCTTCGCTGAGCTTTAATTATCTGTGGTTGGCGCTGCGGAGGACAGCAATTGTGGTCCCGGCACGTTAAGTTGTGTTTGGCTACGCTTGGTTAGGTTACGTTTGGTTAGGTTACGTTTGATTAGGTTACGTTTGGTTTGGTTGGGATAGGATACCTTTGGCTTTTGTGCTATACACTGACATTCTGCGGATTTCTGCGCCC
>NW_017041932.1:0-221 GCF_001483705.2 Eufriesea mexicana | reverse complement strand
TATAGAAATATTCTGTTTGCTCATCAACAAATATTTTCTGCAATTGTAGAATTATCTATGGATAGAGCAACTGTCGCTGGAGATATTGACACATGTCAAAGCGGAAAGGGGTACAGCCATCATTACTGAACTGTAGCCAGTTGAATCGTCTGTTTACACACTATTTAAATTCCGCAGCATTTCTAGAATAATCGACGTATGTACCAGTCTTGGTTAGAGGT
>NW_017041931.1:0-221 GCF_001483705.2 Eufriesea mexicana | reverse complement strand
CTTTTGACGAGGTTACAGCCGCTCAATTATATAACCAAGAAATTAATACAACGTTAAATAAACAAAGGAAGGGAAAATATAAAATAGTGAATACTTAACCAAAAACGAAATACTTCGAAATTATCATTATTAGTACCCAAAAATTCTACGTGAAAGACAAATGCAAAATTGTAAGAATAAAATAATTGGCATCGTTATCTTTATTATTAAACAAAAGTTTT
>NW_017041930.1:0-221 GCF_001483705.2 Eufriesea mexicana | reverse complement strand
TGGGTTTGGGCAGGCAATGTTTGGATATGTTCTATTGCTGAGGGTTAGGCTCGGGTTGCTTTGCCCTTTCTGATATACACTGCGATTCGATGAATCTCTACCTGCTACTCTCCACTAATATATTCTACTTGACACTGGGGAGACGAATAACGGTGGTGGCGGTACGTTAGGTTGAGTTAGGCTGCGTTTGGTTATGTTACGATTGGTTATGCTAGCAAGAG
>NW_017041929.1:0-221 GCF_001483705.2 Eufriesea mexicana | reverse complement strand
TTTCTCGTCTCCCCGGAGTCGGGCAGAGCATAGTAGAGCAATGTAGAGCGCAGAATTCCACCGTGCAGCAGTGTATGTTTCAATGTCGAGGATACGCTGGCCCAACCTGGCACAACATATCCTAAAAGAAAGGAGACATAACTGAACATAACGTTCCACGACCACTGCTGCTGGCATCCCCAGAACCGAGCATAGTAAAGTAGAGCACAGTAGATCACAGG
>NW_017041928.1:0-221 GCF_001483705.2 Eufriesea mexicana | reverse complement strand
TGTAATCCAAAGGCTATGGTACTGTGATGATAGCTGTAATCAGTACTGCGTTATCAGTTGTTAGTGTGTCGAGGGAGGATGTATCTACGTGTTGCATTTTAGAAATTTTGTGGAATTTAAGTCATCCGTGAACGGAGTAATCCAACGGTAGCAGTACTGTGATGGTGGCTGGATTCAGTACTGTGCTATTAGTTGTCAGTATCTGGAGGGATAGCAAGTCC
>NW_017041927.1:0-221 GCF_001483705.2 Eufriesea mexicana | reverse complement strand
AAGGCGTTAGGCGATCTAATCGCCAAGCTGTGACAGCTCATAGGATTTGAAGAGACGTATTCTCTGGAAAGTAGATGGTTGTACATGCCAATGGATTGAAGGCGTTGGGCGACCTATTCACCAAGCTATAACGGATTATAGATTTTGTATAAACCCTCTCTCTGGCAAGTAGATGACTGCACTTGCCATTGGATTGAAGGCGTTAGGCGCCCTATTCGCCA
>NW_017041926.1:0-221 GCF_001483705.2 Eufriesea mexicana | reverse complement strand
CCATAGCATTGGAAAGGCTATAGCACGCCAATAGTATCGTGCCCGCTTACATATGCAAGGAAGCTAGCTCACCACGATATTAGTCGAAAATGTCAATATAATTGAACTGTCCAGCCTGATTCTAAATCATTGCAATGGATATAGCACGCCAAAAGCAACTTACCTCCTTACCTATGCAAGGAAGATAGCTCACCACGGTAACAGTCGAAAATGTAAATAAA
>NW_017041925.1:0-221 GCF_001483705.2 Eufriesea mexicana | reverse complement strand
TAGAATCGAAGAAGGTAGAACAAAAGTGGTAGCTATCCGTGCCTAACACAAGCTAACGCGACCCTACCTAACGTAGCCAAGCTCGACATTAGTAGAGCACAGTCGAGTGCAGGAATCCTCCGAGTACCAGTGTATAGCACGAAGGTCTATGATAACCAGACCGAGCTTTACCTAGCTAAGCATAACCGAACGTAACATAACCCAAACTTGCGTGCCGAGAC
>NW_017041924.1:0-221 GCF_001483705.2 Eufriesea mexicana | reverse complement strand
CAAATCCACAGAATCTCAGTTTATAGCAGAAAAATCGAAGCATCTCAAACCATACATAAGCCAGCATAACCATCCAAACGGAGCCTATCTCAAACTATCGTGCCGAGACCACTACTGCTGGCCTATCCAGAGCCGAGCAGTATGCAGTAGAGCGCAGAGGAACGACTAAAGCCGCCAAATTGCAGCGTATATCACAAAGGTCGAAGATATCCCAACATAAC
>NW_017041923.1:0-221 GCF_001483705.2 Eufriesea mexicana | reverse complement strand
ATAATAATAGTGTAACAATATAATAGTATAATAATAGTATAACACTAAAACTACCAATTTTTAATTGATGTTTAAACACAGCGAACATAGCTGTGTTATTATACTATTATACTATTATTGTAGTATAATAATACAGCTATGTTCGCTGTGTTTAAATACCCATTAAAAATCGGTAGTTTTAGTGTTATACTATCATTATACTATTACACTATTATGCTATT
>NW_017041922.1:0-221 GCF_001483705.2 Eufriesea mexicana | reverse complement strand
CATCAGTGACGAGTTAGTTTGCAAAGTAAGTCTAGGTTACTAAATGTATAGTACGGTTATGGCAAGAGATATTTGCAATTGGGAGTACGGTACTTAGTACACCCATTAGACACAGAACTGTAGGCGTCATGCTATCCATTTCAATGATAATGTATATCCTAAAGCGGTTCTAGAATGACAAAAGACACGTCCGTTATAGTTCGAGATATTAACAACTGACA
>NW_017041921.1:0-221 GCF_001483705.2 Eufriesea mexicana | reverse complement strand
TAGCAGTGTACAACACAAAACATAAAGATATGGTAACCAAACTTAACCTAACCCAACATAAACTATCGTAACATGACCCAACATAACGCGCCGGGGCCACTATTGCAGGTATTGCCAGAGCCAATCAGAAAATGTTACAGCACTGTATGGCGCAGAACTCCACCAAATAGCAGACTATAACCGCAAAGTCAAAGCTATCCCCTCCTACCCTGGCCAACCGT
>NW_017041920.1:0-221 GCF_001483705.2 Eufriesea mexicana | reverse complement strand
TGTGCGATACTCTGCAGTGCCGTGGACTACTGCGATCTACTGTGTTCTAGTATATTCTGCTTGACTCTGTGTAGGCTAGCAGTAGTGGTCGTGGCACGTTATGTTGTGCTTTCTATGTAAGGTTGGTATACGTTAGTTTGGGATAGGTTTGTGTATCATCCAATTTTCTGTTGTTCGCTGCGATTCTATTGACATCTACGCTCTACTCTTCTTTAATATGC
>NW_017041919.1:0-221 GCF_001483705.2 Eufriesea mexicana | reverse complement strand
GGACGCCAGAAATAGTGTCCGCGGCGCGTTGCGTTGGGTTAGGTCACGTTTGGTTCTGTTATATTTGGTTATGTTAGGACAGGGTATCTTCAACTTTTGTTCTATACGCTGATATTCAGTGGATTTCTGCGCCCTACTATACTCAAATATGTTCTGCATGGCTCTGGGAGGCCAGAAATAGAGGTCTCTGCTCGTCTTGTTGTGTTAAGCTACGTTTGGTT
>NW_017041918.1:0-221 GCF_001483705.2 Eufriesea mexicana | reverse complement strand
CATCTACTTGCCAGGGAATAAGTCTATTAAACATCTATAATCTGTTATAGCTAGGCGTAGAGACAGCCTAACGCCTTCAATCCAACGCCAAGTACCGCCATCTGCTATCCTGAGAATCCGTCTGTTCAAAATCTATAATCTGTTATAGCTTGGTGAATAGATCGCCACCCGCCTTCAATCCAATGACAAATACAGACATCTACTTGCCAGAAAATAGGTCT
>NW_017041917.1:0-221 GCF_001483705.2 Eufriesea mexicana | reverse complement strand
AGGCGATCTATTCACCATGCTATAACAGGCTATAGATTTTGAATAGACCTATTCTCTGGCGAGAAGACTGCTGTACTTGCCATTGGATTGATGGCGGTAGACGATCTATTTACCAAGCTATAGCAGACTATATATTTTGAATAGACCTATTCTCTGATATGTAGATGGCTGTACTAGCCATTTGATTGAAGGCGTTAGGCGAGCTATTCACCAAGCTATAA
>NW_017041916.1:0-221 GCF_001483705.2 Eufriesea mexicana | reverse complement strand
CAGAGTGTACTAGAGCGCAGTAGAGCGCAGGAATCAACCGCATTGCAGTATATAGCACGAAAGCCGTTGATATCCTAACCAAACTTGTCCGAACCTAACCGAACGAAACGTAGCATAGAACAATATAACTTGGCGCTACCACTGCACCTGGTCTGTGCAGAACCAAGCAGAATGTAGTAGAGCACAGTAGATCACAGGCACCCACAGAATAACAGTGTATA
>NW_017041915.1:0-221 GCF_001483705.2 Eufriesea mexicana | reverse complement strand
ATGGATCAGACATGGCTAGGGATACTTGCAATGGACAGGACGGTACTTGCTACATCCACCAACTAGAAGCTGGATTAATCTGTTCACCGTTAATATAAACCCAGTAGCAGTTCCAGGATAATCAATGCATAGATCAGATATAATTAGTGTTATTAACAAATAACAACGCAACTCTGAGTGTAGCCGCATTCACATCTAAGTTGTTGAGCAATTGTAAAATG
>NW_017041914.1:0-221 GCF_001483705.2 Eufriesea mexicana | reverse complement strand
GGAAAATTCAATTTGATTGACATTTTCGATTATTATCGTGGTCTGTTAATTTTGCTGCATAAAAAAGGAGGAAGGATTCTATTGGCATGCCATAGCCATTGCAATGCTGTAGAACTGTCTGGAAAATTCAATTTTATTGTCATTTTCGACTAACACCGTGATTAGCTAATTTCGTTGCATAAATAAGGATGGAAGATACAATTGGCATGCTATACCCATTG
>NW_017041913.1:0-221 GCF_001483705.2 Eufriesea mexicana | reverse complement strand
TTAGGTTAGTTTAGGTCAGGTAAGGTCAGGATACCATCGACTTTTGTGTTATACACTGCTATTTGTTGGACTCCAACGCACTAATTCGTTTTAATATGCTCTGCCTGGCACTTGGGTGGCCAGCAATTGTGGTCTCGGCACGTTAGGATTTGTTAGGTTACGATTAATTAGGTTACGTGTGGTTACGTTTGTTTAGGATGGCTTCAGCTTTCGTGCTATAC
>NW_017041912.1:0-221 GCF_001483705.2 Eufriesea mexicana | reverse complement strand
GATTTTGGATAGACCTATTCTCTGGCAAGTAGATGGCTGTTCTTGCAATTGTATTGAAGGCCTTAGGCGCCCTATTCGTCAAGCTATAACAGATTATAGACTTCGAATAGACCAATTCTCCGGCAAGTAGATGGCAGTACATGCCATTGGATTGAAGCCGTTAGGTGATATATTCACCATGCTATAACAGGTTATAGATTTTGAATTGGCCTATTCCCAGG
>NW_017041911.1:0-221 GCF_001483705.2 Eufriesea mexicana | reverse complement strand
GCAACATTAGACGAAAATGTCAATAAAATTGATCAGTTCAGTCAGATTATATTGCAATGCTATCGCTATAACAAACCAATAGAATCTTTCCTCGTTGTTTTCGCCGAAAACACTGCACACCTCAATATTTTTCGAGAATGTCATTGTAATTGTACTTCTCAGGCTGATTCTATTGCCATGCAATGGCTATATCAAACCAATAGTATCTTTCCTCGTTGTTT
>NW_017041910.1:0-221 GCF_001483705.2 Eufriesea mexicana | reverse complement strand
TCTATTCGCGAGCTATGGCCATTGCAATGCTATATAATCTGCCAGGAAAGTCAAATTTTATTAACATTTCTTCTAATACCTTGGTGAGCAAACTTTCTTGCCTAAATAAGGAAGAAAGGAACTATTGGCGTGCTATAGCCATTGCAATGATATATAAACTGGATGGAAATAAAATTTTATTGACATTTTCGACTAATATCGGTGTGAGCTAACATTCTTGC
>NW_017041909.1:0-221 GCF_001483705.2 Eufriesea mexicana | reverse complement strand
ATAACCCAACGAAACGTAACCTAACTCAACCCAACGTGAAGCGACCAGTATTGCTGGCTACCAAACGATCCAGCAGAGCATACTGGAGGAGAGTAGAGACCAGAAATCCATAGAATCGCAGTGCATAGCAGAAAAGTCAAAGCTCTCCAAGCCTACCCCATACAAACGTAACCTAACCAAACAAAGCCTAACACAACGTAACGAGCTTCGAACACTATTGC
>NW_017041907.1:0-221 GCF_001483705.2 Eufriesea mexicana | reverse complement strand
TCGTTAATTATTACTGATAATCCTGATTAACCTTGACCTCGTAATAGTTGTAGATTTTATGTATATTATGTGGTTTAATAGTCAACACGTTTTATATACTTATATTATATAAATATTTTTAATACCATGTATATAACATACAGAAATACATTATGTACATATTACATGTGCATGTTAATAGATGACAAATCATTAAAATGTTTAAATTCTTTATGTATCTT
>NW_017041906.1:0-221 GCF_001483705.2 Eufriesea mexicana | reverse complement strand
GATGTATGTATGTATGTATGTATGGATGGATGTATGTGCGGATGTTTGTATGGAAGAATGCATAGATGTATGTAAGGTTGTTTTTATGGATGTATGTATGGATTCATGTACGGATGTATGTAAGGATGTGTGTATGAAAGTATGCATGAATGAATGTATGATTGTGTGTATGGATATATGTACTGGTGTGTGTATGGAGGTATAGATGGATGGATGGATTG
>NW_017041905.1:0-221 GCF_001483705.2 Eufriesea mexicana | reverse complement strand
TTCATTGATTTTTGTACTCCATACCGGTTTCGGTGGACTTTTCCGTTCTGCTGTGCTCTAGTTCGCTCTGCTTTGCTAAGGAGCGGCCAGAAATAGTGGCCGCGGATTGCTAGTTCGAGTTGGGCTTCGTTTGGTTAGTCTCCGTTAGCGTGGGTAAAGTTTGGATAGCTTTGACTTTTCTGCTTTACACTGCGATTCTATGGATGCCTGCGCCCCACTCT
>NW_017041904.1:0-221 GCF_001483705.2 Eufriesea mexicana | reverse complement strand
TTGCTAGGCTACGTTTGGTGCGTTAGGTTAGGGAATGTTAGGTCTGGGTATCTATGACTTTTGCGCTTTGCACTGTATTGTGGCGAAATCTTGCTCGCTACTGTGCTCTAGTATATCCTGATAGCCTCTGGGATATCAGCGATAGTGGTCTGGGCACGTCAGGTTTGTTTATGTTACGTTCGGTTGGGTTAGGTTTGATTAGGTTTGGTTAGGAAAGCTTT
>NW_017041903.1:0-221 GCF_001483705.2 Eufriesea mexicana | reverse complement strand
TGTACGGATGTATCGATGTATGGAAGGATGGACGTACGGATGGATGGATGTATGAATGGACGTATGTATGGATGGATGGCTGTATGGATGGGTGCAAGTGTACAGCCATGTACTTGCCAGGGAATAAGTCTATTCAAAATTTATAATCTGTTATAGCATAGTGAATAGATCGCCTAACGCCTTCATTCCAATGGCAAGTACAGCCATCTACTTGCCAGAGA
>NW_017041902.1:0-221 GCF_001483705.2 Eufriesea mexicana | reverse complement strand
TCGGCACGTTAGGTTGGGTTAGGTTACGTTTTGCTGCATTGCATTTGGCTATGTTAGGATAGTGTAGCTTTGACTTTAACGCTACACGCTGCTATTCGGTGGATTTCTGCGCTCTGCTTTGCCCTACTATGACATGCCCTACTCTGGGGTGTCCAGCAATTGTGGCCGCGGTGCGACATGTTCAGTTACGTTACGTCGGTTAGGCTAGGGTTGGCTAAGTT
>NW_017041901.1:0-221 GCF_001483705.2 Eufriesea mexicana | reverse complement strand
GACTAATTTCGTGGTGAGCGAACTTCCTTGCATAGGTAAGAAGGAGAGATTCTACTGGCGTGCTATAGACATAGCAATGCTATATAGAATCGTCCTGGAAAATTCAATTTTATTGTCATTTTCGGTTAATTTCGTGGTGAGATAACTTCCTTGCATAAGTAAGGAGGAAAGATACATTTGGAGTGTTATTGAGATTGTAATTTCGTAGAATCTGGCTGGAA
>NW_017041900.1:0-221 GCF_001483705.2 Eufriesea mexicana | reverse complement strand
TTGTTCTGGATGGCATTGACTTTTGTGCTCTACACAGCCCTTCGATGGCTTTCTGCGCTCTACTGTGGTCTAGCGTGTTCAGCTTGGCTCTGGGGAGGCCAGCAATATTGGTCTCAGCACGTTACGTTGAGTCTAGCTCCATTTGCTTATGCCACGCTTGGTAAGGTTAGGATAGAATAGCTTAGGATTTTGTGCCATGCACTGCTATTCGGTGGATTTCT
>NW_017041899.1:0-221 GCF_001483705.2 Eufriesea mexicana | reverse complement strand
TCAGACTATCGTGCCGAGACCAATACTGCTGCCATCGCCATGACCAAGCAGCGTAAACTAGAGGAAAGCAGAGCGCAGAAATCCTCCGCAAAGCAGTGTATAGCACAAAGGTAGAAGACATCCTAAGCAATCTTAGCCTCATATAACCTATCCAAGCGAACATAGCTCAACCAAACCTGCCGCGACAGTTGTTGCTGGTCCCCAGAGACAGGCAGATGCTA
>NW_017041898.1:0-221 GCF_001483705.2 Eufriesea mexicana | reverse complement strand
ACATCCATACATTCATACATACGTACTTCAGTCCATCCATACCTCAATCCATCCATACATCCACCCATCCACACAACCATTCATCCATACATCCATCCATCCACACTACCATTCATCAATACATACATCAATACATACATCCTTCTTTCCATACATATATCCATCCATACATCCATCCATCCATACATTCATACATCCACAGAACCATACATCTATAAATC
>NW_017041897.1:0-221 GCF_001483705.2 Eufriesea mexicana | reverse complement strand
GTTGGGTTGGGTTGGGCTGGGTTGGGTTAGGTTAGGTTAGGTTAGGTCGGGTTAGGTTACGTTGGCTTAGGTCGGGTTAGGTCAGAATGGGTTACGTTGTGTCAGTTTATGTTAGGTTAGGTTAGGTTTGGTTAGGTGAGGTTAAGTTAGGTTAGGTTGGGATAACTTAGGTTGGGTTAGGTTAGGCCGGGTTAGGTTAGAATGGGTTAAGATGTGTCAGG
>NW_017041896.1:0-221 GCF_001483705.2 Eufriesea mexicana | reverse complement strand
CTAATATCGCGAGACCACTATTGCTGGCAGCCGCAGATAAAAGCAGAATGTATTAGAGCACGGAAGTGCGCAGAAATCCACCGCATTTCAGTGAGCAGTACAAAAGCAGTAGATATGGTAACACAACCCGACATAACCTAACCCAACGGAACGTAGCGTAGCTCAAAATAACGTGCCGCGATCACTGTTCCCGAACTCCCCAGAGCCAAGCACAATGTAGT
>NW_017041895.1:0-221 GCF_001483705.2 Eufriesea mexicana | reverse complement strand
ATAAGCACATATCCAAACGCAATGTGAACAAACGCAATCTAACTTGAACTAACGTGCCGAGACGACTGTTTCTCGCCTCCCCAGCAAAAAGCAGAGTATACTGGAACGCAGTTGAGCGCAGAAAGATACCAAAAAACAGAGTGTAGCACAGACGCGAGGGAAGTCCTGACCAACACAGGCTGAACCTCTCCAAACCGAGCATAAGCTATCTAAACGTAACG
>NW_017041894.1:0-221 GCF_001483705.2 Eufriesea mexicana | reverse complement strand
TTGGTGAATACAGCGCCTAACGCCATCAACCCAATGGCAAGTACAGCCATCTAATTGACAGAGGATAGGTCTATTCAAAATCTATAACCCGTTGGAGCATGGTGAATAGATCGCCAAACGCCTTCAATCCAATGGCAAGTACAGCCGTCTACTTGCCTGAGAATACGCCTATTCAAAATCTGTAATCTGTTATTGCTTGGTGAATACATGGCCTAACGCCT
>NW_017041893.1:0-221 GCF_001483705.2 Eufriesea mexicana | reverse complement strand
CCATACCTCAATCCATCCATACATCCATTCATCCATACATAAGCCCATCCATACGTCCACCTTCCTGCACATCCATCCATCCATACGTCCACCCATCCAAACATCCATCGAACCATGCTTCTATCCATCCATACATCCATAGATACATACTTCCATATGGCCATACAAACATATATACATACACCCATTCAAACATCCAAACATACCTCCATCCATCCATA
>NW_017041892.1:0-221 GCF_001483705.2 Eufriesea mexicana | reverse complement strand
CGCCTGAATTCTTCCTGCAATTTCAAGAAGGCTCGGACGAAACATTATAAACATCCCATCTCGGTTTTCCAATTATCCTGTCTTAAAGCTAACCACGAAAACCATCTTCCATTTCCACACTTAAAACCAGAGGTATCACGAAAACCTCTTATCACCAGCAATCATAAATATCCTTTTCCACTCTCTGGAACCACCCCTCAAAAATTCATGTATAAAAGCCG
>NW_017041891.1:0-221 GCF_001483705.2 Eufriesea mexicana | reverse complement strand
TTTTATTTTCCAGGAGGATTCTATAGCATGCAATGGCTATAGCACGCCAATAGAATCGTTCCTCCTTAGCTATGCAAGGAAATTAACTCACCACGATATTAGTCGAAAATGTCAACAAAACTGTAATTTGCAGCCAAATTGTATAACATTAAAATGGTTATAGCACTCAAAAAGCATCTTTCCTCCTTACTTACGCAAGGAAGTTATCTCACCACGATATT
>NW_017041890.1:0-221 GCF_001483705.2 Eufriesea mexicana | reverse complement strand
GGTCATTTTGGGTTACCCCGACGCACTCTCTCACGAGGGCCCGAATGGTATGCGGTTCCGCTGACCGGTTCCGGAATAGCAACCGGAGTACCCTTCGCCCGATGGGTATGTTACATTTGAATGATCTTGGGATACCTCATCCACATAGGATTTCTCTTAGCGCTTAGGAACGACTGACTCGTATGCAATGGCTGTTCACACGAATCCCATCTCCACGTCAG
>NW_017041889.1:0-221 GCF_001483705.2 Eufriesea mexicana | reverse complement strand
GCTCTGGAGAAGCCAGCAGTAGGGGTCGCGACACGTTAGGATGGTCTATGCTACGTTTGGCTATGTTACGATTGGTTAGGTTAGGAGAGAATAACGTTGGCTTAAGTGCTATTGTCTGTTATTGGGTGAATTTCTGCGCCCTACTGTGCCATAATATATTCAGCGCTGCTCCGGGAAGCGCAGCAATGGTAGCCTCGACGCATTATGTTTAGTCAAGTTAC
>NW_017041888.1:0-221 GCF_001483705.2 Eufriesea mexicana | reverse complement strand
ATAACCAAAACTAACCAAACCAAGCCAAACGTAATCTATCTCAACCTAACGTTCCGCGACATATATTGCTGACCGCCACAGAGCGAAGCAGAGGACAATAGAGAAGAGTAGAGCGCAGAGGCCCATAGAATTGCAGTGTACACCACCAAAGTCAAAGTCATCCCAACCTAACCCAAACGAACATAACCTAACCAAACATAACCTAACCAAACGTAACCTAT
>NW_017041887.1:0-221 GCF_001483705.2 Eufriesea mexicana | reverse complement strand
TTTATGTATGGAAGGGTGGATATATGGATGGATGTATGTTTGGATGGATAGTTGTATGGGTGCGTGGATGTATGGACGGATGCATGTATGGATGTTTGTATGTGTGAACAGACTGAGGTATGGATTGACGCATGCACGGATGTATGGACATATGGATACATATATGTATGTATGTATGGATGGATGGTTGTATGGATGGATTGGAGTATGGATGGATGGAT
>NW_017041886.1:0-221 GCF_001483705.2 Eufriesea mexicana | reverse complement strand
ATTTCTTCCTTATTTATGCAAGAAAGTTAGCTCAACACGATATTAGTCGAAAATGTCAATAAACATGAATTTTCCAGCCGGATTCTATAGCACTGCAATGGCTATTGCACGCCAATAGAGAATTTCTTCCTTAGTTATGCAAGAAAGTAGGCTGACAGCGATATTAGCCGAAAATGTCAATTAAATTGAATTTTCCGGCCAGATTCTGTAGCGTTGCAGTG
>NW_017041885.1:0-221 GCF_001483705.2 Eufriesea mexicana | reverse complement strand
GCCTTATACTCACAAGTCCACTAAGCAAGCCCAAGGCAAAACGCATCCCTTCCTTGTCCTTTCGCCCCTTCCAGCACCACCATAACACAGAGAATACCTGAAAAACACTACCAAGACTTTCAACTACCGTAGGGAAAAACACACTATAGGGCGAAAGAAAAAAGGAAGGGATGACGTTTCGTTCCGGGCCTGCTAGTGTACTCATCAATAAGGCTACCTAA
>NW_017041884.1:0-221 GCF_001483705.2 Eufriesea mexicana | reverse complement strand
CATCCACACATCCATACATACATGCATCCGTCCATCCATACCTCAATCCATCCATGCATCCATTCACCAATCCATGCATACATCCATGCATCCATACACACATCAATACACAGCTCCACACATACACACAGACATTCATCCATACATACATCCATACGTAAATTCTTACAAAGATCCATACATGCATCCACACATACAACCAGACAAACATCCAAAATACA
>NW_017041883.1:0-221 GCF_001483705.2 Eufriesea mexicana | reverse complement strand
CTACAGGTTCTGTTACGTAGCGTTTGGTTAAGTTAGGTTAGGTTCGGTTTGGTTGTTATGTATCTTACACTTGTGCTGTTCCCTGCGGTCCGGTGTCCTTCCGCGCTCTACTCTCCTCTAATATATTCTGCTTTGCGCTGGGGAGGCCAGCAGATGTAGTCCCGGCACGTTAGTTTGAGATTGATTGCGTTCGGTTATGTCAGGTTTGGTAAAGTTAGGAG
>NW_017041882.1:0-221 GCF_001483705.2 Eufriesea mexicana | reverse complement strand
CCGTACTCTGATACGTCCTGCTTTAATCTGGGGAGCACGGTACTGGTGGTCTATGTACGCAAGCTTGTGTTAGGATGCTGTTGGTTATGTTATGTTTGTCTATGATGGGCTAGGATGACGTTGACTTTTGTGCTTCGCACTGCTATTCGGTGGATTTTTGTGCTCTACTGGAATCTAATATCCTCCGCTTTGCTGTGGGGTGGGTAGCAATAGTGGTCTCG
>NW_017041881.1:0-221 GCF_001483705.2 Eufriesea mexicana | reverse complement strand
CCCTGATAATTTTGACTCCGAAACAAACTTTTTAGTGCAACCTAACCTAACCAGCATTAGTTTTAAATTTTTCCAATTATCCAAGTGAAAAGCTATCTTCGTTTCCTATTTAGACATCTAAATAGGTATTAAATCTGGGGATGTGAAAGTACAGGCTCCATCCTTCATTTTGACCTCACAGATGTTATTCAACGATTTCTCCTCGTAAAGATATAGCTGTT
>NW_017041880.1:0-221 GCF_001483705.2 Eufriesea mexicana | reverse complement strand
ACTCCTGTTTGCGATCATAATTACGAGGGTCGTGGCGGTGGCCACAGAGATGACGTCATTAATGTGCGTTCTTCTGGCCGGATTCCAATTCACCGCCTCGAATCTCATCGTCGCCGGCATCGTTCGCCGTCCGGAAGGGCTCATTTATCCTTCGAGAAAGTCTCACGGGAAGAAAGGCTCTCAGTTTGAAAAAACCTCGACCGTTGCGAGTGATTGTTAAA
>NW_017041879.1:0-221 GCF_001483705.2 Eufriesea mexicana | reverse complement strand
GATTCTGTAGCATTGCAATGCATATAGCACGTCAATTGAATCCATCCTGCTTATTTATGAAAGAAAGATTGCTTGCCATGATATTAGTCGCAAATGTCAATAAATTTAAATTTTCCAACCACATTCTATATGATTGCAATGGCTATAACACGCCAATCGAATTCTTCCTCCTTATTTATGCAAGAAAGGTGGCTCACCACGATATTAGTCGAAAATGTCAG
>NW_017041878.1:0-221 GCF_001483705.2 Eufriesea mexicana | reverse complement strand
TAGTGATTCTATAGACCTTGTACGTCTATGTAATTTCATTTCATTGGACAATGTTTCTTTTATTCTTTTTCATCTATTGTTTGTATATCACAAATTTTTTGTGGTGATACATCAATAGGTTTTGAAAGATATTAATTTTCGGAGTCCCTTTTACAAAGTTTTCTACCTTCCCAGAATATTAAATCATTTTTTTTACCTCTCCGTTTTCGTTGAGACGCGGC
>NW_017041877.1:0-221 GCF_001483705.2 Eufriesea mexicana | reverse complement strand
TAGTCGAAAATGTCAGTAAAATTGAATTTTCCAGCAAGATTCTGTAACATTGCAATGCATATAGCACGTCAATTGAATCCTTCCTGCTTATTTATGAAAGAAAGGTGGCTCACCGCGATATTAGTCGAAAATGTCAGTAAAATTGAATTTTCCTGCCCGAGTCCATAGCATTACAAAGGCTACAGCACGCCATTAGTATCTTTCCCCCTTACTTATGCAAG
>NW_017041876.1:0-221 GCF_001483705.2 Eufriesea mexicana | reverse complement strand
ATGTATGGATGGATGGATGGATGGATGGACGTATGTATGGATGTATGGTTGGATGTATGTATGGATGTATGGACGTATGGATGTATGGGTGTATGGATGGATGTATGTAAGGATGGTAATATGTGGTTGGCAGGATATATGGATGGATGGATGTATTGATATACAGATGTGTGGATGCATGAACGTATGCTTGTATGGATGTATCTATGGATTTTTTTATT
>NW_017041875.1:0-221 GCF_001483705.2 Eufriesea mexicana | reverse complement strand
TGTTGAATAACACTGTTCACTGGTAACGTCAGTTCCAAGGCAATTCTAGAATAATAAATTCATAGTACGGACATGGCTACAGATATTTCCAGCTGTGTGCACAGTACTTAGTACATCCACCAGCAGAGCAGTCCAGCCGCTTTATTAACATCTTCAATGATAATTTACGTTTTATAGCCATTCTAGGCTTACAAAAGACAGATCCACGTACACTCCAGATA
>NW_017041874.1:0-221 GCF_001483705.2 Eufriesea mexicana | reverse complement strand
CCTAAGAAATATAATTTGTACTAAAGTAACCACCATTTTGTCACAAATAATTAATTTTTGCTAGCCTTTATTCCTACACAGATCTTCGCAATTATTCACCTAAAGAGACATCAGACACGACTTACCCAAGAATCCAATCGCGAAACCTAACCTCTACTACGATAAAAATTCACTAGCACCAAAATTAATCCCCATGCCTCTTACAATGATTTCTATACAGT
>NW_017041873.1:0-221 GCF_001483705.2 Eufriesea mexicana | reverse complement strand
TCCAATTACTCGCCGAGCGAAAGCTCGGAACAAAAAATCAGAAAAAAATCGAGCTACATCGAATGCTCGTGAAAAGCACGCGTACGTATAGGGCATAGTGCAAGTTCTCAGCTACCCAAATCTCACACTCCCAGCCTCACCAGGAAGCTCACAGCAGGATCAAAACTAACCCGAAATATCGAAACTCTCAGTCCTATACATTCTGACTTTCCACCGCTGTA
>NW_017041872.1:0-221 GCF_001483705.2 Eufriesea mexicana | reverse complement strand
TACACATATGGAGAGAGAAATCTTTTGGCCTACTACAGCCATTGCAATGCTATAGAATCTGGCATAAAAATTCAATTTTATAGACATTTTCGACTGATATTGTGGTGAGTTAATTTTCTTGCATAAATAAGGTGGAAAGATTCTACTGGCGTGCTGTTGCCATTGCAATGCTATAGAATCTGGCTGGAAAATTCAATTTTGTTGACTTTTTCGACTATTAT
>NW_017041871.1:0-221 GCF_001483705.2 Eufriesea mexicana | reverse complement strand
GGTGAGCTAACTTTCTTGCATAAATAGGGAAGAAAGATTCTATTGGCGTGATATAGCCACAGCGATGCTATTGAATATGGCTGGAAAGTTCAATTTTCTTCACATTTTCGACTAATATCGTGGTGAGCTGTCTTCCTTGCATAAATAAGGAGGAAAGTTTCTATTGGCAAGCAATAACCATTGCAATGCTATAGAATCTGGCCGGAAAATTCAATTTTATT
>NW_017041870.1:0-221 GCF_001483705.2 Eufriesea mexicana | reverse complement strand
TATCACTGCAATGGCTATAGCACTCAAAAAGCATCTTTCCTCCTTACTTACGCAAGGAAGTTACATCACCACGATATCAGTCGAAAATGTGAACAAAATTGAACTTTCCAGCCAGATACTATCGCATTGCGACGGCTATAGCACGCCAATTGAATCTCTCCTCCTTATTTATGCAACAAAGTTAGCTCACCACGATATTAGTCGAAAATGTCAATAAAATT
>NW_017041869.1:0-221 GCF_001483705.2 Eufriesea mexicana | reverse complement strand
CCGAATATCAGTGTATAGTGCGAAAGTCAAAGTTATCCTATCCTAGCCTGAACAAACGTAACACAACCAAGCTCAACGTAATCCAAGCTTACGTGCCTAGACCACTGTAGCCGGCATCCCGAGCGCCAAGCGGATCATACCGAGGAACAGTACAGCGAAGAAGCCCACCGAATGGCAGTGTACAGCACAAAAATCAAGGCTAACCTCTACTAACCTAACCA
>NW_017041868.1:0-221 GCF_001483705.2 Eufriesea mexicana | reverse complement strand
CCCTTAACCTTCCAACAGTAGACAACTTACTTCCTAATTTACAAGTAAATATTCCCAATAACCCGAAAATCACCATTCTCGTGTTAATAGCAAGCTTGGAGTGTCGCTGTCAAAGTTTGACACGTATTTGACCGCATTGTTCTTCTCAAAGTTCCCACGTAAATTGTACTAAAAATAAAGACTTGCAATACAACAGGCAGGATGTTGATTTTCGGATAGGA
>NW_017041867.1:0-221 GCF_001483705.2 Eufriesea mexicana | reverse complement strand
ATAAATATCGTAGAATGCATAAATACAAATGTAACTTTCATCTAATGGTATATAAAATTTATAGGAAAAAATAGCCAAAGGGTAATCATTAGTAATGTTACCATTTTTACGTTACTGGAAAAGTTAATCGATTTGGCAAGTGAAAAAAGTAATAAATCTAAATTTTACTAAATTTTACTTAAATTCTGATAAGACGGCGCTAAAAAATTCACCGTTATCAT
>NW_017041866.1:0-221 GCF_001483705.2 Eufriesea mexicana | reverse complement strand
TGGCGTGCTATAGCCATGGCAATGCTGTAGAATCTGGCTGGAAAACACGATTTAATGTACATTAACGGCTGGTATCTTGGTGAGCAACCTTTCCCGCATAAATAATGAGGAAAGATATAATTGGCGTGCTTTAGCCATTTCGCTGCTCTTGAATCTGTTTCGGAAATTCATTTTTATTGCCTTTTTCGACTTATATCGTGGTGAGTTAGCTTTCTTGTATA
>NW_017041865.1:0-221 GCF_001483705.2 Eufriesea mexicana | reverse complement strand
ACATGTTAGAGCTTGGTGAATATATCGCCGAACGCCTTCAGCCCAATGGCAAGAACTGCTATCCTCTTGCCAGAGAATATGTCTATTCAAAATCTATAATCTGTTATAGCTTGGTGAATAGATCTGCTGACGCCTTCAATCCAATGGCAGGTACAGCTTTCTACATGCCAGAGAGTAGGTCTATTCAAAATCTATAACATGTTAGAGCTTGGTGACTAGAT
>NW_017041864.1:0-221 GCF_001483705.2 Eufriesea mexicana | reverse complement strand
CCGTGCACGTTAAATTTCACCCAATCTTTTTACACTTCCGTTTAAAATTCTGCCGTATGTTGAGTTTGTGGTTACAATATTCTGATCCGCTTTCATTTGGAAGAACAATTTTAATATGTTTGCAATCGATTGCTTGAAGACAATATGGAAAATTTCATTTTTTTTCATATAATTTTGCCATGTTTCTTCATTCTACCTATATCTGCGAAAATTGGGAAGAG
>NW_017041863.1:0-221 GCF_001483705.2 Eufriesea mexicana | reverse complement strand
CAACCCAGTCCTAACCTAACCAAACGTAAAATGAACAAACGTAACTGGACTGAACCTAAGGTGTCGTGGATACTACTGCTGGCCTCCCCAGAGCCACGCAGAATATAGCACAGCAGGGTAGATCGCAGGAATCCACCGAATAGCAGAGTATAGCGCAGAAGTCGAAGCTATCCTATGCTAACCTAACAAACGATGACATAACAAAACGTAGCCTACTTCAA
>NW_017041862.1:0-221 GCF_001483705.2 Eufriesea mexicana | reverse complement strand
AATAGGTCTATTCAAAATATATAATCTGCTATAGCTTGGTAAATAGATCGCCTTCTGCCTTCAGTCCAATGGCAGGTACACCCATCTACTTGCCAGAGAATGGGGCTATTCGAAATCTATAGCCTGTTATAGCACGGTGAATAGATCGCCTAACTCCATCAATCCAATGGCAAGTACAGCCATTTACACGCCACAGAATGAGTCTGTTCAAAATCTATAAG
>NW_017041861.1:0-221 GCF_001483705.2 Eufriesea mexicana | reverse complement strand
TGCCGAATGTGACAGGCCGCGAAAAGTTTTTGCGTCATTTGACTTTCATCGCTTATATCTTCCAAATCTCTGCAGATTTTCACGATTTTCCAATCTAGTTGCGTGCATTGCTCTGTGTTTTAATTAGTTTGCCGATTTTTTCCTGATTTTAGCCGATCGTTTATGAAAGATAGTGGCGAATGTGACAGGCCGCGAAAAGTTTCTGCGTCGTTTGACTTTCA
>NW_017041860.1:0-221 GCF_001483705.2 Eufriesea mexicana | reverse complement strand
AATTTTATTGACATTTTCGAATGATATCATGGTTAGCTAACTTTCTTGCATAAATAAGGAAGAAAGAAACTATTCGCGTACTATAGCCATTGCAATGCTATAGAATCATGCAGGATAATTAAATTTTATTGGCATTTTCAACTAATATCGTGGTGAGCTTGCTTTCTTGCATAAATATGGAGGAAAGATTCTATTGGCGTGCTATAGCCATTGCAATGCTA
>NW_017041859.1:0-221 GCF_001483705.2 Eufriesea mexicana | reverse complement strand
TCCATTCATCTCTGCATACGTCCATCCATACCTCAACCCATCCATACAACCATCCAACCTTACCTCCATCATTCCATACATTCATCCATCCATACACCCATCTTTCGATACATCCATCCAGCCATACAACCACCCATCCATACATCCGTCGATCCATCCATATATCCACCCATACATCCATCCATCCATTCATTCATACATTAATTCACTCATACATCCAT
>NW_017041858.1:0-221 GCF_001483705.2 Eufriesea mexicana | reverse complement strand
CAAAAGTCAAAGAAATCCTGACCAAACGTTCCTAACCTGACACATCGAAACGAAACGTAACTCAACCTAACGTGCCAAAACCACAGTTACTGGACATCCAAGAGCCAAGCAGAACACATTACAGCAAAGTAGAGCGCACAGATCCACCGTATAGCAGAGCACAGCACAAAAGTCAAAGTAGCATATCCTTACCTGGCCAAAGGAAACACATACAAACGGAG
>NW_017041857.1:0-221 GCF_001483705.2 Eufriesea mexicana | reverse complement strand
AGCTAACTTTCTTGCATAAATGAGGAGGAAAGATTCTATTGGCGTGCTATAGCCATTGTAATGCTATGGAATCTGCATGGGAAGAACAATGTTTTTCACATATACGAATATTGTCGTGGCGAGCTAACTTTCTTGCATAAGTTAGGAGCAAAGATTCGATTGGCGTGCTATAGCCATTGCAATGCTGTGGAATCTGCATGGGAAATACAATTTTATTCACA
>NW_017041856.1:0-221 GCF_001483705.2 Eufriesea mexicana | reverse complement strand
GCCACGATAGGTTCAGCTACTCTACGTTTGTCTAGTTTCGGTTATGTCTGGTTAGAGTAGGATGCCGTTGGCTTTTGTGCTATACATTGCTGTTTGGTGACATTCTGCGATCTGCTGTGCTGCAGCATATTATGCTCGGCACAGGGTATGCCAGCTGAATTGGTCGCGGTACGTTTGGTTGTGTTATGTTACGTTTGCTTAGGTTAGGTCACGATAACTCC
>NW_017041855.1:0-221 GCF_001483705.2 Eufriesea mexicana | reverse complement strand
TAGCTTGGCGAATAGATCGCCTAACGAGTTCAATCCAATGGCAATTTCAGACATCTGCTTGCTTGAAAATAGGTCTATTCAAAATCTATAACCAGTTACAGCTTGTTCAATAGATCGCCTAACGATACAATCCAATGTCAGGTACAGCCGTCTACTTACCAGAGAATAGGCCTATTTAAAATATATAATCTGTTATAGCTTGGTGAATAGGTCGCCTAACG
>NW_017041854.1:0-221 GCF_001483705.2 Eufriesea mexicana | reverse complement strand
CTAATCCGTCCTAACCTAACCCAAGCAAACGTAGCCTAACTCAGAGTAGCGTGCCGATGCCACCCGTGCGAACACTTTCAGCGACAAGCTGAACAAATTAGAACACAGCAGATTGCAGGAATCCGCCGAATAGCAGTGTACAGAAGAAAAATCGAAGCTACCCAAACCAAGCCATAGCTAACACAACCAAACCAAACGTACCCTACATCAACCTAACAGGG
>NW_017041853.1:0-221 GCF_001483705.2 Eufriesea mexicana | reverse complement strand
CCATCCATACATCCACCCATCCATACATCCATCGAACCATCCATCCAACCATTCATACATCCAGTGATCAATACATATATCCATCCATTCATCCACCCATCCATACATTCTTGTATCCACACATCCATAAATACATCCATCCATATATCCTGCAATCGACACATACATCCATCCATACATCCATCCATCCATACACCCACACATCCATACATCCATACGTC
>NW_017041852.1:0-221 GCF_001483705.2 Eufriesea mexicana | reverse complement strand
AAATTGAACTTTCGAACCAGATTCTACTGCATTGCAATGGCTATAGCACTCCAGAAGGATCTTGCCTCCTTATTTATCCAGGAAAGTATACTCGCCACGATATTAGTCGAAAATGCCAATAAAATTGAAATTTCCGGACCGATTCTACAGCATTGCAATGGCTATAGCACGCAAAAATGATCTTTCCTCCATACTTATGCCAGGAAGCTAGCTCACCACGA
>NW_017041851.1:0-221 GCF_001483705.2 Eufriesea mexicana | reverse complement strand
AATGTCTATATAATTGAACTTTCCAGCCAGATTCTATAGCACTGCAAAGCATATAGCACGTCTGTAGAATCTTCCCTATTTATTTATGCAAGAAAGTTAGCTCACCACGATATTAGTCGAAACTGTCAATAAAATAGAAATTTCCAGCCAGATTCTACAGCAATGCAAAGACTATAGCACGCCAAGAGAATCTTTCCTCCTTTTTTATGTAAGAAAGATAG
>NW_017041850.1:0-221 GCF_001483705.2 Eufriesea mexicana | reverse complement strand
CATTCCAGCCCGATTCTGCAGCATTGCAATGGCTATAGCAGGACAAAATGATCTACCCTCCTTGCTTATACAAGGAAGTTGGCTCACCACGATATTAGTAGAAAAAGTCAATGAAATTGAATTTTCCAGCAAGATTCTATAGCAATGCAATAGTTACAGTTTGCCAAGAGAATCCTTCCGCCTTATTTACGCAAGAAAGATAACTCACCACGATAATAGTT
>NW_017041849.1:0-221 GCF_001483705.2 Eufriesea mexicana | reverse complement strand
TGGGGGCCATTAATAGTGGTGCCGGCCCGTGAGGTTGGGTCAGGCTACGTTTGTCTAGATTATATCTGCTTGGATTATGTTTGCATAGATTTGGTTCCAGTGGTATACGCTGTTATTCGGTGGATTTACGCGCTCTACTGGGCCCCACTATACTCTGTTCGACTATGGGAAGGCCAGCTATAGTGGTCGCGGCGCGTCAAGTTCAGTCAATTCACGTTCGA
>NW_017041848.1:0-221 GCF_001483705.2 Eufriesea mexicana | reverse complement strand
GGTCGCCTCGACCGCGACATACTCGCCGCTGCCGTCCAGGTCGTCGCCTGGGCGGATGGGGACCTAGGGCGCGAAAACGACGAAGCGGGGTTAGGGCCGGTGCGGCTAAGGGCGGCTATGACGCGCGCGTGCGACGTCGCCATGCCGCGCGTGAGGGTGCCACCTTCGAGGGGTGTAGTGCACTGGTGGTGGGCTGAAATCGAGCAGCTCCGGGAGATATG
>NW_017041847.1:0-221 GCF_001483705.2 Eufriesea mexicana | reverse complement strand
TTCAACCAATGGCAAATACAGCCATCTACATGCCAGAGAGTAGGTCTATTCAAAATCTATTAATTGTTATAGCTCGGCGAATAGATCGCCTAACGCCTTCAATCCATTGGCAAGTACAGCCATCTACCTGCCTCTGAATAAATCTATCCAAAATCTAAAAGCTTTCATAGCTTGTTGATTAGATCGCATAACGCCTTCGATCCAATGGCAAGTACAGCTAG
>NW_017041846.1:0-221 GCF_001483705.2 Eufriesea mexicana | reverse complement strand
TCATATCGTGGTGAGCTAACTTTCTTGCATAAGCAAGGAGGAAAGATTATATTGGCAAGCTATTACCATTGCAATACTATAGGATCTGGCCGGAAAATTCAATTTTATTGACATTTTCGAATAATAATGTGGCGCGCTACTTTTCTTGCATAATTGACGAGGAAAGATGCTTTTGGCATGCTATGACCATTGCAATGATAAAGTATGTGCCTGGCAGATTC
>NW_017041845.1:0-221 GCF_001483705.2 Eufriesea mexicana | reverse complement strand
CACCGCGATACTAGTCGAAAATCTCAATAAAATTATATTTTTCACCCAGATTGTATTGCATTGGAATGTCTATAGCGTGCCAATAGAATCTTTTCTCACTCTTCATGCAAGCAAATCAGCTCACGACGACATTAGTCGAAGATGTCAATAAAATTTAGTTTTCCGGCCAGACTCTATAGCATTGCAATTGCTATAGCTCGCCAGTAGAACCTTTCCTCCTT
>NW_017041844.1:0-221 GCF_001483705.2 Eufriesea mexicana | reverse complement strand
CGAAAATGTCATTAAAATTTTATTTTCCAGGAGGATGTTGTAGCATTGCAATGCCTATACCGCGCCAATTGAATCCATCGTCCTTGTTTATGAAAGAAAGATTGCTCGCCATGATATCAGTCGAAAATGTCAATAAATTTGAATATTCCATCCACTTTCTATATCATTGCAACGACTATAGCACGCCAATAGAATTATTCCTGCTTATTTATGCAAGAAAG
>NW_017041843.1:0-221 GCF_001483705.2 Eufriesea mexicana | reverse complement strand
ATCCAATACGAATTTGTTAAGAAACAAATAGAGGGAAGTCCTATTTTGAACCGCATTCTTAATATTTCGCTCGTGCATTAGGTGTTAGAGAAATGAGGAAAGAATAAGCTGTAAGTTTCCACGTTGATCTTCGGATTTTAAAAATTAATGAAATCCAGTGTACTGCCTAAGGGAAAATATTTATTCGTTATCCAATACGAATTCGCAACACAGTGTGTATT
>NW_017041842.1:0-221 GCF_001483705.2 Eufriesea mexicana | reverse complement strand
CAATATTTCCGGCCTCCCAAGTGCGGAGCAGTGTATAGTAGAGCAGTGTAGAGCGCAGATGTCAATAGAATAGCAGTGCATAGCAGAAATGACGAAGCTATCCAAACCTAACCATAGCTGTCGTAACATAGCCGAACGTCGCATATCTCAAACAAACATGGCGAGACCGTTATTTCTGTCCTTCCGAAAGCCTAGCGGAACATACTAGAGCACAGTAGAGC
>NW_017041841.1:0-221 GCF_001483705.2 Eufriesea mexicana | reverse complement strand
GCTATTGCTGGCTCCCGCAGATTCGAGCCGATATTTTTGGATGCCAGCAGGGTGCGTAAGTACGTAGAATCGCAGGGTACAACATAAAAATCATATTCATCCAGGCCTAACACAAGCTAACATAACCTAACCAAACGTAGCATACATCATCGTAACCGAACTCGGCCACGACTGCTGGCTCCTCCAGGGCCAAGCTGAATGTACTAGAGCGGAGTCGTATG
>NW_017041840.1:0-221 GCF_001483705.2 Eufriesea mexicana | reverse complement strand
GGGGCCATAATTGCTGGCCTCCCCAAAGCCGAGCGGAATATATTAGAGGAGAGCAGAGCGCAGTAATCCATACAAAATCTACGTATAAAGGAAGACTCGAAGCTACCCAAACCTAAGCCAAACCAACATAACATAACCAAACGTAACATACCTCAACGTAACGTGCCGCGGCCACTATTGCCGGCGGCACCAGCGCCAAACAGAATGTAGAAGAGGACAGT
>NW_017041839.1:0-221 GCF_001483705.2 Eufriesea mexicana | reverse complement strand
AAACGTGTCGACACTGCAATTGCTGCCCCCCCCCCCAAGATCCAAGTAGAACATGTAAGAGGAGGGTAACCCGCAGAGATCCATAGAATCGCAGTGCATAGCACAGCAGTCGAAGCTACCCGATCATAACTTAACCAAACGTAACATAACCGATCGTAGCTGAACCCAACCTAATGTACCGAGACGATTATTGCTTGCCTCCACATAACAAAGCAGCATAT
>NW_017041838.1:0-221 GCF_001483705.2 Eufriesea mexicana | reverse complement strand
AGAGCCAAGATGAGCATATCAGATCACAGTCAAGCGCAGAGGTCTTCCGAAAAACAGTATATAGCACAAAGTCAGAGATAATATCTCCTAACCCAACCAAACTTAACGTAACCAAATGTAACCTAACAGAGACTAACGTGTTGCGGACGTCATTGCTGGCCTCCGCAGAGCCAGATTACATTAGAGGAGAGTAGAGCGCAGGAATCCATACAACGTCTGTG
>NW_017041837.1:0-221 GCF_001483705.2 Eufriesea mexicana | reverse complement strand
TGCCAGAGAATAGGTCTATTCAAAATCTATAAGCTGGCATAGCTTGGTGATTTGATCGCCTAATGCCTTCAATCCAATGGCAAGTACACTCATCTACATGCCAGAGAACAGGTCCATTCAAAATCTATATCCTGTTATATCATGGTGAATAGGTCGAAGTAACGCCTTCAATCCAATGGCAAGTGCAGCCATCTACTTGCCAGGGAATAGGTCTATTCAAA
>NW_017041836.1:0-221 GCF_001483705.2 Eufriesea mexicana | reverse complement strand
TCCTTATTTATGCAAGAAAGTAAGCTCCCCACGATATTAATCGAAAATGTCAATAAAATAGAATTTTCCAACAACATTCCATATCATTGCAATGTCTATAGCACGCCAATAGAATCTAAACTTTTTATTTACGCATGAAGGATAGCTCACCACGATATTAGACGATACTGACAATAAAACTGGACTTTCCAGCCATATTCCAGTGCATTGCAATGGCTATA
>NW_017041835.1:0-221 GCF_001483705.2 Eufriesea mexicana | reverse complement strand
GGGCGAACTACTCTCCACGCTCGAAAGCGATCCGTGGGGACGCCCCTATAAATTAGTATTTGGCAAGTTAAGGTCATCGGCGCCCCCCGTGACCGAGCGAATGGGCCCGAGCTCCTGCGGCGGGTGATCGACACTCTCATCCCTGTGGTGGCGGTGGATCGGGTGCAACCCGCTGCAGTGTGGTCGGAACTGGTCGGGTGGTCCGACGAGCTGGGGGTCTC
>NW_017041834.1:0-221 GCF_001483705.2 Eufriesea mexicana | reverse complement strand
CGCAGATATCGACCGAATATCCGTGTATAGCACAAAAGTCGAACATATCCTAACCAAACCTTTTCAAAACTGGCCATGCCGTACGTAACATATCACAACCCAGAGCGCGGAGACCACTATTGCTAGCCACCATAGAGCCAAACAGAGCATGTTAGAGATCAGTGGAGCGCAGAAGTCCACATCATAGCAGTGTACAGACAAAAGGCAAATCTATCCCATCC
>NW_017041833.1:0-221 GCF_001483705.2 Eufriesea mexicana | reverse complement strand
ATCGTGCCACGGCCGCCACTGTTGGCCTCCCCAGAGTCGAGTAGAGCATAGCATAGCAACGAAGAGTGCAGAAATCCACCGAATAGCAGTGTGTAGCACGGAAGTCAAAGTTAACCAATCGTAACCTATCCAAACGTAATGTAAACAAACGTAACTTAACCCTTCATAACACGCCGCGGTGACTATTTCTGGCGTCCACATACTGAAACAGAGATTATTAG
>NW_017041832.1:0-221 GCF_001483705.2 Eufriesea mexicana | reverse complement strand
TTCCGTTCTTTCGCCCGCCCACGCATACTTTCATGCACACATATATCCATACATCCATGCAGCTGTACAACCATACATTCGTACATCCATGCAGCCGTACAACCATTCATTCGTACATCCAAACATCGATACATACAAACATCCATACATACGTCCATACACACACCCATCCATACATCCATAGATACATATATATACATACATCCGTACAAACATCCATA
>NW_017041831.1:0-221 GCF_001483705.2 Eufriesea mexicana | reverse complement strand
GGCCTCATCACCTAGGTTTATGGTTTTATTTGATGGATTCTAATAATGGAATCCTAATCCTAATTCTAATTCTAATACTAGACTCAAAAATTGTAGATGTGCATTGTTGAACCTAACCTCGGTCAACTTATTCTAACCTGATTGAGACAATGTCCATGTAAATATGGGCCTAATCGATAAATTTATAATACTCTACAAGGTTCTAATACTATTTCGGGAGT
>NW_017041830.1:0-221 GCF_001483705.2 Eufriesea mexicana | reverse complement strand
GCTGCCGGCCTCCACAGAGACAAGCAGAATGTACTAGAACACAGTATAGGGCAGAAATCCACCCCACTGCAGCGAATATCACATAAGCCGTAGATATTCTAGCGTAAATTAGCCTAACTTAATCCAGAATCCGTAGAATAGCAGTGTATAGCACAAAGGATGAGGATATCCTAACCTTACCTGATCTAACCTAACCAAACCAGTGGTAGTACGTCTCAACA
>NW_017041829.1:0-221 GCF_001483705.2 Eufriesea mexicana | reverse complement strand
TTATTTCCTCTTTGATTCCTGGTTGACTTGCGTTTCAGAAGACTTTGCGACAGAATTTGTGTCTCGAAATTTGCGAGTTTAAATTTTGGATGGCTATAGGAATATTCGCGAGCATCCTAAGTGTATGGTGGATAAGGTTCTTTGAAATTTGAAACGAGTTTGATTGGATTTTAATTGAAGAATTTGAAAGTTTGATGAATTTCGAATATCGAATTTTGCTC
>NW_017041828.1:0-221 GCF_001483705.2 Eufriesea mexicana | reverse complement strand
GAATATGCCAAGAAAAGCAAAGCTACACAAACCTAACAAGAAGAACATAACCTATGCAAACGTTGCATATCTGGACCTAACGTGCCGAGACGACTGTTGCTGGCCTACACATAGCCAAGTAGAACATACTAGAGGACAGGAGAGAGCCGAAATCCTCTGCATTTCAGTGTATAGGACAATAGCCGAAAATATCCTCTCCTAACCCAGACAAGCCTAACCCA
>NW_017041827.1:0-221 GCF_001483705.2 Eufriesea mexicana | reverse complement strand
TCTTCGTGGAGGTATTTTCAAACACGTTTTCCTCCCTTTGTCCCTCGTTAAATGGATTATCCAATATCAATGGTATTTAATACATAATCTCCCAATATTTAAAAATATTTGAAATATTTCACTTTCGAAGCTTGAGAATTCTCGAGAGAACGGGGAATGGAGATAAATCCGGTTTGAAGGATCCGAATAAAATGGTATCCTGGAAAATATGGTAAATCTGG
>NW_017041826.1:0-221 GCF_001483705.2 Eufriesea mexicana | reverse complement strand
TCTATAAAATTGGATTTTGCAGCCAGATTCTACAGCATTGCCGAGGATATTGCACGCCAAAAGCATCTTTCCTCCTTACCTATGCAAAGAAGATTGCCCACCATGGTATTAGTCGAAAATGCCAACAAAATTGTATTTTCCAGCTACAATCTATCTCGTTGCAATGGCTGTAGCACTCAAAAAGCACTTTTCCTCCTTACTTACGCAAGGAAGCTGGCTCA
>NW_017041825.1:0-221 GCF_001483705.2 Eufriesea mexicana | reverse complement strand
GTATGGATGTACGTATGGTTGGATGGATGTATGGATGGATGGATGGAAGAACGGATTGATGGACTTATGGATACATGGATGTGTGCATGTATGGATGTGTGTATGGATGGATGTATGTATGGATGAACGTATGGATGTATGTACCGATTTATGTCTGCATGTATGGATGTATGGATGTATGGAAGGATGGCTGTATGGATCGATGTTGCATTGTTGGTTTG
>NW_017041824.1:0-221 GCF_001483705.2 Eufriesea mexicana | reverse complement strand
TATATTAGAATGTTCGTAAAGGACGCGCCTTTACAATACAAGTATAAAAGTTGATAAATTAATCTATCTATAAGTTTTCACTGGAAGCTTGCCTTCCAGTGAAAAGTCAAGGTTGGCGCTAACGGAGCACAAACTTCCAATGTAAAGTCATAGGTGGCACCTACCTCAGTTTCCTAAATTTTTAGGAAATTAACAAATTACACAATTTCTGCAATTAATTG
>NW_017041823.1:0-221 GCF_001483705.2 Eufriesea mexicana | reverse complement strand
GGAGAGCAGTAAAGCGCAGAAGTCAATCGCTTTGCAGTGCATAGCACAGAAGTGAAAGATACCCTAACATAACCTCACCTAACATACCCTATACAAACGTGTAACTCAACCTCACGCGCCGAGACCACGATTGCTGGCCTCCCAGGGCGACGCAGAAGATATTAGTACAATGTGGAGCGCAGAAATCGGCGGATAGCAGTGTATAGTGCAAAAGTCCATAA
>NW_017041822.1:0-221 GCF_001483705.2 Eufriesea mexicana | reverse complement strand
GATGAATGGATGGATGGATGTATGAATGGAAGCAAGTATGGATGGATGGATTTATGTATGCACGTATGTATGCATCTATGGATGTATGGATGGATGTATCTATGGATGGATGTATCTATGGATGTATGGATGCGAGGATGCATGTACTTATGAATGTATGGATGTATGGAACGATGGGTGTATGAATGGGTGGGCGTATGGATGGATGCACGTATGGTTGG
>NW_017041821.1:0-221 GCF_001483705.2 Eufriesea mexicana | reverse complement strand
AGCTATAACAGATTATAGATTTTGAATAGACCTATCCTCTGGCAAGTAGATGGCAGTATTTGCGATTAGATTGAAGGCGTTAGGCGATGTATTCACCAAGCTATAACAGATTATAGATCTTCAATAGGCCTATTCTCTGGCAAGTAGATGGCTGTTCATGCCATTGGGCTGAAGGCGTTCGGCCATCTGCTCAAAAAGATATAACAGGATATAGATTTTGA
>NW_017041820.1:0-221 GCF_001483705.2 Eufriesea mexicana | reverse complement strand
CGACTAATATCGTGGTCAGCTATCTTCCTTGCGTAAGTAAGGGGGAAAGATACTATTGGCGTCATATAGCCTTTGCAATGATATAGAATGTGGTCGAAAAATTCATTTTTATTGTTATTTTCGACTAATATCATGGCGAGCTATCTTTCTTTCATAAGTACGGAGGAAGGATTCAATTGGCGTGCTATATCCATTGCAATGCAGTGGAATCTGGCTGGAAA
>NW_017041819.1:0-221 GCF_001483705.2 Eufriesea mexicana | reverse complement strand
TGCCATAATACGCTCTGTTTGGCTCTGGCGAAGCCAGGAATAGTGTTGTCCGCACATTAGGTACAGATATGATAAGTTTGGCTATGTTATGTTAGCTTAGAAATTGTTCGGATAGCTGCGAATTTTCTGTTATACACTGCGATTCTATTGATTTCTGTTCTCTCCACTCCTCTTGCGTCCTCTACTCGACACTGTGGAGGCCAGAAGTACTGGTCGCCGCA
>NW_017041818.1:0-221 GCF_001483705.2 Eufriesea mexicana | reverse complement strand
TGCTCTGTGAAGGTCAGTAATAGTGGTCTAGGCACGTTAGGTTCAGTTAGGTTGCGTTTGGTTGTTCTATGTTAGGCTATGTTAGAAAACGTAGCTGTGACTTTTGTGCTGTACACTGCTATTCGGTCGGTATTTGTGAAGTGCATAGCTGCAGTAGCATCTGCTTGTCTCTGGGGAGGCCAGCAATGGCGGTCATGGCGCGTCTGTTTGTGATAGGTTAC
>NW_017041817.1:0-221 GCF_001483705.2 Eufriesea mexicana | reverse complement strand
TATGGAAGGGCGTATGTATGGGTGCATGTATGGGTGGATGTATGGAATTTGTACGGATGTATGCATGGATATATATATGGATGTATGGATGGGTGTGTGTATGGATGTATGTATGAGTGTATGGATGGATGTATGTATGGATGTGTGTATGGGAATATGTATGGATCTGTGGATGTGCGTATGGTTGTATATATAGATGGATGGTTGTATGGTTGGACGGA
>NW_017041816.1:0-221 GCF_001483705.2 Eufriesea mexicana | reverse complement strand
CATGAAAGTGTGGGCTATCTTATCTTAACCAAACCAAGCGTAACATAACCAAGCGTTATTCATTTCAACATAAAGTGCCGAGTCCACTGTTGCTGGACACCCCAGGACCAAGTAGAACGCACTAGGGCATAATAGACCGCTGAAGCCCACCGAAAGCAGGCTATACCGCGATCGTCGGAGCAGTCCAAACCTAACCCAAACAGACGTATCGAAACCAAACG
>NW_017041815.1:0-221 GCF_001483705.2 Eufriesea mexicana | reverse complement strand
TTGGGATCAGGATTTTTTGACGTTTCTTGGCCTCTGGGACTCTTCTAAAATATTTAAATTTGTAAAAATTAATTAATTTATTTATGTAAATCAATTTGCAAACACTTAGCACGAGCATTCAATGCTTAGCTTGGATCAGGATTTTCTGACGTTTCATAGCCTTTGGGACTCTTCTAAGGTATTTAAATTTGTGAAAAGTAATTTATTTATTTATGTAAATC
>NW_017041814.1:0-221 GCF_001483705.2 Eufriesea mexicana | reverse complement strand
TCCTTTTCAATTTGAAACCTTTTTACCTTCTGGAAGTGTTACAAGTTCCCACACATTGTTTCCCTTCATCGAATGGAACTCTTCTACCATCGTTTGCTTCCAGTTATTTGCGTGGGGTGACGACGGGGATTCTTTTACAGATGAAGGTTCTTTGCCTATCCTCACGAATGCATGGTGCCTTATCACGTCGGGGAACCATCTGTTTTTTCTTTCACGTGAGG
>NW_017041813.1:0-221 GCF_001483705.2 Eufriesea mexicana | reverse complement strand
TACTTGCCAGAGAATAGGTCTATTCAAAATCTATTATCTGTTATAGCTTGGATAATAGGTCGCATAACGTCTGCAACCAATGGCATGTACAGCCATCTGCTTGCCAGAGATCAGGTCTAATCAAAATCTATAACATCCTACAGCTTGGTGAATAGAGAGCCTAACGCCTTCAATCCAATGGCAAGTACAGCCATCCACTTGCCAGATGATATATCTATTCA
>NW_017041812.1:0-221 GCF_001483705.2 Eufriesea mexicana | reverse complement strand
TGCTATAGCCATTGAAAACCTATAGTATCTGGATGGAAAACTCAATTTTATTGACATTTTCGAATAATATCGCGGTGAGCTGGAATCCTTGCATAAATAAGGTGGAAAGATTCCATTGGCACGCTATAGCCATTGCAGTGCTATACAGTCTGACAGCTAAATTCAATTTTATTGACATTTTCGACCAATATCGTGGTAAGCTGTCATCCTTGCATAAATAC
>NW_017041811.1:0-221 GCF_001483705.2 Eufriesea mexicana | reverse complement strand
CAAAAGTGCCGTGTATAATTGGAATAAAAATAGAAATAAGAGAGGATTTGTTCGAGTTTGTAATATTAGCGAAGCTGTAGATGTTTAACCCTACTACGGGTGACTATAGTCACCGGCCACGAGACGCCATCTGCAAACGACGGGGAACTACAGTCACTGGTCACGAGACGCCATCTAGACAGACGGGGAACTATAGTCAGCGGCCACAAAAATGGAGTAAA
>NW_017041810.1:0-221 GCF_001483705.2 Eufriesea mexicana | reverse complement strand
CACTAAGGTCAAAGCTACCTCTCCTAACCTAACCAATGGTAACATAAACAAACGTACCTTAACCCAAACTATTTTGCAGCGACCACTATTACCGGCCTCCACAGTATCTAGCAGGGCATGCTAGAGTACAGTAGATCGCAGTAATCCTCCGAATTGCAGTGTGCATCTCAAAAGTTAAAGCTATCCAAGCCAAACTTGGCCTAGCGGAACCAAACCTAAAG
>NW_017041809.1:0-221 GCF_001483705.2 Eufriesea mexicana | reverse complement strand
ACAATGTGCCTGGCGGTGACCAGTGACCATGCTTGCCGCTTGACCCACCCATTGACTTGCCACAGAATTTACATGATCGGTCAATGGCTTATACGAATAGGTAAATTAATACGTTCGTGGCTATACTCAGCACTGTATTTGGTACTGGTAAAATTGCAAGCGATAATAAATCTGTCCATTCATCGCTATAGAACTGCCTTAGAATTTGTATGATCACTGAA
>NW_017041808.1:0-221 GCF_001483705.2 Eufriesea mexicana | reverse complement strand
ATAAATAAAGCGACAGGTTAGACACGTGTCTCTAGTACAACACAACCTAAATCATATATAAAGCATAATTCAAACGTATCGTGAACTTCAATTGACACTCGAATCGAAGAGTATTACTGTAAATAAGTATCACGTCACTGAAAGCACTCACGAATTCGTGCAAATTGTAATTCGGATGATTGGCACGTGCAACGAGAATAGAACCGACGCCATTATGCACA
>NW_017041807.1:0-221 GCF_001483705.2 Eufriesea mexicana | reverse complement strand
AATGCCAATAAAATTGAATTTTCCTTGCAGATTCTATAGCATTGCGATGGCTATTGCACGCGAGTAGAATTTTTCCTCCTTATCTATGCAAGGAGGTCAGCTAACCACAATATCGTACGAGAATGTCAATAAAATTGAATTTTCCAGGCAGATTATATAGCATTGCAATGGAAATAGCACGCCTATAGTATTCTTCCTCCTTGTTAATGCAAGAAAGTTAG
>NW_017041806.1:0-221 GCF_001483705.2 Eufriesea mexicana | reverse complement strand
ATCGCCGTCTCCGCCTTAAGCCAATTTCCCAACGATGAGACGCGATTTTTCTCTCCGGTTGTCCCTTCGTTAACTCTACCCCGTAAATTTTCATCACCGGCCACGTGATGGATCCGTCACCGATTTCGCCAAACCACCTTTCTTCCCCTATTCTTCGGGCGCTGGATCGTGCAACATCTCGTGGTCCTTGAGACTCCTGGATACAACAGGTTTCGTTAATG
>NW_017041805.1:0-221 GCF_001483705.2 Eufriesea mexicana | reverse complement strand
ACTTATATATGCAAGAAGGGCAGCTCACCACAATATTAGTGGATGATGTCAATAAAATTGAATGCTCCAGCCAGATTCTACAGCACTTGAGCGGCTATAGCACGCAAATAGTATCTTTCCTCCGTATTTATGCAACAAAGTTAGCTCATCTCGAAATAAGTCGAAAATGTCAATAAAATTGAATCTGCCAGGCACATTCTATATCATTGCAATGGCTATAG
>NW_017041804.1:0-221 GCF_001483705.2 Eufriesea mexicana | reverse complement strand
TTGCTTATATAATGCGGAAAGATTCTACTGGAGTGCTATGGGCATTTCAAAGCTATAGAATCTCCCTGGAAAGTTCAATTTTATAGACATTTTCGACTAATATCATGGTGTGCTAACTCTATTGCATAAATAAGGAGAAAAGATGCAATTGGCGTGCAATAGCCGTCGCAGTGCTACAGAATCTGCCTGGAAAGTTCTATTTTGTTGACATTTTGGACTAA
>NW_017041803.1:0-221 GCF_001483705.2 Eufriesea mexicana | reverse complement strand
CGTTTGGTTAGGTTACGATTGGTAAAGTTGGGATACGATAGCTTCGACTTTCGTGCAATGCACAGCTATTCGGAGGACTTCTGTGCTCTGCATCGCCCCACTCTACTCTGCTCGTCCATGGGGAGCCCAGCAATAGTGGTGCCGGCCAGCAAGGTAGTGTTTGGCTACGTTTGGCAATGTTACGTTGTGTTAGGTTGGGATAGGTTGTATTTGACTTCTGT
>NW_017041802.1:0-221 GCF_001483705.2 Eufriesea mexicana | reverse complement strand
CAAAACCAAACGTAACATAACGCAACATAACGTCCCGCGACCACTATTTCTGGAACCTCCGAATCGAAGCCGAACATAGTAGAGCACAGTAGAGGACAGAAATCCACCGAAAAACAATGTATAGCACGAAAGTCATAGCAATCCTTACCAAATAAGGACAAACTTAGCATAACCAAACGTAACCCAACTCAAGGTAGCTTAGAGCGACCGCTATTGCTCGC
>NW_017041801.1:0-221 GCF_001483705.2 Eufriesea mexicana | reverse complement strand
GGTGGCCAACAAAAGTGGTCTGGGCACGTTAGGTTGAGCTATGCTACGTTCGGTCATGCTATGGTTGGTGAGGTTCGGACAGGATAGTTTTGGCTTTTGCGCTGTACACTGCTGTCCGCGGATTTGTGCGCTCCACAGTGTTCTAATACCTTCTCCTAGGCACTGGGGCGGCCAGCCCTAGCGATCTCGGCAAGTTACGCTGAGATATGTTACGTCTGGTT
>NW_017041800.1:0-221 GCF_001483705.2 Eufriesea mexicana | reverse complement strand
TCGAATCTGCAAACTTTCGATTCCATCTTTGCAATCTCGAAGAACAATGTAAGATATGGCATCCTGGTCATGCGCATTGATTTCATTTTGTCGAAGAATTCGTGACAATGAGCTTAGAATCATTTTTGAATCATTAGAGTCATCAATAATTTATATATTTTCGTAATTAATAAAATAATAAATATTAGGTTTCTTCGGTTCTTTATTTCTACAGAGTACAA
>NW_017041799.1:0-221 GCF_001483705.2 Eufriesea mexicana | reverse complement strand
GGCCACCCCATAGACGAGCAGAGTATAGTAGAGCAATATAGAGCGCAGAAACGCACCGGATGGAAGTGTATATCACTAAAGTCAATGCAACCTTCTCGTACGCTATTCAAGCGTAACATAGCCAAACGTAACTTAACTCAACGTATCGCGCCACGACCACCGTTGCTGGCAACCACGGGTACGAGTTGATTATAGTAGAGCGCAGCTGAGCGCATGGATCC
>NW_017041798.1:0-221 GCF_001483705.2 Eufriesea mexicana | reverse complement strand
TTAGATCGTAGTAGTGAGCAGAAATCCACCGAAAAGCAGCCTGCAGCGCGAAAGTCAAAGTTATCCTGGCCTAACCTATCCGAACGTAACGCAAGAAAATGTAACATAACCGGACGTAGCATAACTCAACGTGATGTGCCTATACCAATATTGCAGAGAACCCCAGAGTCAATCAGAATATACTAGAACGCAGTAGAGCGCAGAAAACCGCCGCATTGCTA
>NW_017041797.1:0-221 GCF_001483705.2 Eufriesea mexicana | reverse complement strand
CGCTATCGCGAGTACCGGTCCGCGGTGGACGATCTCCGGATGTAGAATCGCAGAGCCAAGTCATGGCAATGGGAAGAGCTCCTCGCGACGCCCGAAAGCGATGCGTGGCGACGACCCTGTAAATTAGTAATGGGGAAGTTAAGAGCATGGGCACCCCACGTGACCGTGCGTATGGACCCCGAGCTCCTGCGGTGGATGATCGACACCCTCTTCCCAGTGGT
>NW_017041796.1:0-221 GCF_001483705.2 Eufriesea mexicana | reverse complement strand
AATTTTTCAGCCAGATTGTATTGCATTGCAATGACTACTGCGCGCCAATGGGATCTTTCCTCCATATTTATGCAAGAAGGACACCACACTACGATATTAGACGAAATTGTCAATAAACTTGAATTTTTGGTGCAGTTTCTACTGCATTGCAGTGGCTGTAGCACGCCAGGAGAATCCTCCCACCTTATTTGTGCAACCAAGTAAGCTCACGAAGATATTAG
>NW_017041795.1:0-221 GCF_001483705.2 Eufriesea mexicana | reverse complement strand
TCATACTTCTGTTGCCTAGGTGAGCAGAGGGTAGCTTCGACTTTAGTGTTATTGACCGCTATTTGGTGGATCACTGCGCCCTTCTGTGCTCTAATGTCTTCAGCTTGGTTCTGGGATGGCCAGCATCAGTGGTCTCGGCGCATTACGTTGAGTCAGGGTACTTCCGGTTAGGCTTGGGTAGGCTAAGTTTGGCTAGGAATGCTTTACCTTTTGTGTTGTGC
>NW_017041794.1:0-221 GCF_001483705.2 Eufriesea mexicana | reverse complement strand
GATGATATTTTCCCCAAAACAATAGCAATCAACGTGAAAAGAGCACATATAAATAGTAATTAGCGACGGAAAATTGTCTAGGTATATTTTGTACTTCGGTAAGTATTATTTACTGGATAGTGATTTTTGTATACCACGACTTTTGTATAATCGATGATAATTAAATAACCAAATATTTGTGTCACGTGAATATTCTCGTGTTCAGAAAGTAGTACAAATAA
>NW_017041793.1:0-221 GCF_001483705.2 Eufriesea mexicana | reverse complement strand
AAAGCTATCTCATCACGATATTAATGGAAAATGTCATTAAAATTTAATTTTCCAGCCAGATTCGATAGCACTGCAATGCCTATAGCGTGCCAGTAGAATCATTCCTCCTTACATATGCCAGAAAGTTAGGTCACCACGATATTTGTCGATAATGTCAATAAGATTGAATACTCCAGGCACATTCTACAGAATTGTAATGGCTATAGCAAGACAATAGAATC
>NW_017041792.1:0-221 GCF_001483705.2 Eufriesea mexicana | reverse complement strand
GATTCAACGGTGATCCTGAGCTGGCTAAGAAGAGAGCCATGCACGCTGAAAACGTTCGTGGCGTGTCGAGTGTCCGAAATTCAAACAAAAACAGACGTCGCAGCGTGGCATCATGTCAGATCCAATGACAATCCAGCTGAAGAATTCGCTTTGGCGTTATGGACCGAAATAGCTAGCCAACGACGTCGCGGACTGGCCCAAGCCAAGGTTTACCGTTGCCG
>NW_017041791.1:0-221 GCF_001483705.2 Eufriesea mexicana | reverse complement strand
TCCAGCATATTCAGCTGGGCCCTGGGAACACCAGTAATACTGGCTGCGGCACATAATGTTGAAGGATGTTATGTTGATTATGATGGGTTGGGATCAGTTTGGTTAGGGTGGCTATAAATGTTGATCTTCACACTGCTATTCGGAAGATTTCTTCGTGGTACTGTGCCCTGGTACGCCCTGCTTACCAATGGGGAGGCCAGCATTTGTGGTCGCGGGACGTT
>NW_017041790.1:0-221 GCF_001483705.2 Eufriesea mexicana | reverse complement strand
ATGGATGTGTGGGTGGATGAACGGATGGGTGGATGGACAGAAGAACGGGTGTATGTATGGATGATTGTATGGCTGAATGTATGGATGTATTCATGGGTGTATGTATGGATATTTGTATGGATGAATGGATGGATGAATGTATGGTTGTATGTATGTATGGATGTTTGAATGTATGGATGTATTTGAGTTATGTTTGTATGGATGTATTGATTTACGCATGT
>NW_017041789.1:0-221 GCF_001483705.2 Eufriesea mexicana | reverse complement strand
TGACCTGATCTCACCTGACCTTAACTGACCTGACATGACCTGACCTTACTGCTCTAACCTGACGTGACCTAACCTGACCTGACCATACATGGCCTCGCCTGGCCAGACCTGACCTGACCTGACCTGAAATGATCTGACCTGACCTTAACTGACCTTATCTGACCTGAAATGACCTGACCTTACTGCTCTGACCTGACCTGACCTAACCTGACCTGACCCTA
>NW_017041788.1:0-221 GCF_001483705.2 Eufriesea mexicana | reverse complement strand
GAACCTTTCCTTTTTCTATATGCAAGAAAGTTAGGTCACCACGATAGTAGTCGATAATGTCTACAAAATTGTATTTTCCACCCATGTTCTATAGCATTACCATAGCTATAGCATGCCAATACTATATTCGACACTTATTTACGCAAGAAAGTTGGTTTACCAAGGTATCAGTCGAAAATGTCTATAAAAATGAATTTTCCAACTTCCTTCTATGGCATTGC
>NW_017041787.1:0-221 GCF_001483705.2 Eufriesea mexicana | reverse complement strand
TTCAAGTTTATTGACATCTTCGACTAATATCGTGGTGAGTAAACTTTCTCGCGTAAATAAGGCTGAAAGTTCCTTCTGGAGTGCTATAGCTATTGCAATGCCGCGGTATCTGGTTGGAAAATTCATTTTTTTGACATTTTTGACTTATATCTTGGTGTGATAACTTTCTTTCATAAATAAGAAGGAATGATGCAATTGGCGAGCTATAGCCATTTCAATGC
>NW_017041786.1:0-221 GCF_001483705.2 Eufriesea mexicana | reverse complement strand
TTCCATAGCATTGCAATGACTATAGCATGCCAATAGAATCTTTCCTCCTTATTTACGCAACAAGATTAGATCACAACGTTATTAGTCGAAAATGTTAATAAAAATGAATTTTCGAGTCAGATTCTATAGCATTGCAATGGCTATAGCATGTCAGTAGAACCTTTCCTCCGTATTTATGCAACAAAATTATCTCACCACGGTATTAGACGAAAATGTCAATA
>NW_017041785.1:0-221 GCF_001483705.2 Eufriesea mexicana | reverse complement strand
TGGCAAGTACATCCACCTTCTTGCCAGGGAATAAGTCTACTCAAAATCTGTAATCTGTTACGGTTTGGTGAATAGATCGCCAAACGCCATCAATCCAGTGGCATGTACTGCCATCTACTTGCCTGACAATAGGTCTATTCAAAATCTATAAGCAGTTCTAGCTTGGTGAATAGATCGCCTAACGCCTTCAATCCAATGGCAGGTACAGCCATATACTTTCC
>NW_017041784.1:0-221 GCF_001483705.2 Eufriesea mexicana | reverse complement strand
AAAATTCAATTTTATTGACATTTTCGACTAGTACCGTGGTGAGCTTATTTTGTTGCATAAATAGTTGGGAAAGTTTCTATTGGCATGCTATAGCCATTGCAATGCTATAGAATCTGACTGGAATATTAAATTTTATTGACATTGTCGACTAATATCGAGGTGAGCTAATTTTGTTGCATAAATAAGGAGGAAATATTCTATTGGCACGTTATAGCCATTGC
>NW_017041783.1:0-221 GCF_001483705.2 Eufriesea mexicana | reverse complement strand
CTTAACCTAACGTGCCGCGACGAATATCTGTGGCCCCCCGAGATTCGGGTAGAGGATAGTGGATCAACGTAGAGCGCAGAGGTCCACTGAATAGCAGTTTGTAGCACAAAAGTCTGAGCTATCATGTCCCAAACTGACCAAACGTAATTTAACCAAACGCAACCTACCTCTGACTAACGTGCCGAGAGCAATACCGCTGGTCTCCCGATATCCAAGCAGGA
>NW_017041782.1:0-221 GCF_001483705.2 Eufriesea mexicana | reverse complement strand
TGCAGAAATTCGTTGAATCGCAGTTTATATCAGAAAGGTCGGACCTACGAAGGCCTAACCCAAGCCGACAGAACGCAACCGAACACAGCCTGACTAACCTAACGTGCAGATATTACTATTGCTACCCTTCCCAGTTCCAAGCAGGGCATACTAGAGAGCAGTAGATCGCAGAAACCCTCGGAATGGCCGTGTAGAGCGCAATGGTTGAAGCTTTATTAACC
>NW_017041781.1:0-221 GCF_001483705.2 Eufriesea mexicana | reverse complement strand
TTGCAATGTCTATTGCACGCCAAAAGAATCTATCCTCCTCATTTAAGCGAGAAAGCTTGCTCGTCACGATATTAGTCGAAAAAGTCAATAAAATTGTACTTTTCTGTCAGTTTCTATTGCATTGCAACGGCTACAGCGCGCCAATCGGATCTATTCTCCTTATTTATGCAGGAAGCATGCTCACCACGATATTTGTCGAAAATGTCAGTAAAATTAACCAT
>NW_017041780.1:0-221 GCF_001483705.2 Eufriesea mexicana | reverse complement strand
TCCAGACTGATTCTATATCAATGCAATTGTTATAGCACGCCAACAGTATATTTCCACCTTATTTATGCAAGAAAGATAACTCACCACGATATTAGTCGAAAATGTCAGTAAAATTGAACTTTCTAGAGAGATTCTACAACATTGCAATGGCTGTAACGCGCCAAGAGTATCTTTCCTCTTTACTTACGCAAGGAAGTTAGCTTACCACGATATTAGTCGAA
>NW_017041779.1:0-221 GCF_001483705.2 Eufriesea mexicana | reverse complement strand
CTAACACGCCCAAACGTGTCATACCACTATTTCTCGGATCCCGAGGGTCGAACATAGTATCGTTGAGCAATCTAAAGCGCAAAAGCCCGCCGAAAAACGGTATATATCGCGATAGTCAAAGCAACCCAATCCTAACCAAAACTAACATAACCAGGCGAAACGATGCCTAACTCAAACAAACGTGCCGAGAACACTATTGCTGGCCACCGCGTAGCCAAGCA
>NW_017041778.1:0-221 GCF_001483705.2 Eufriesea mexicana | reverse complement strand
CCGGGGAGGCCAGCAATAGGGGTTTCGCCATGTTTGGTTGAGCTATGTTACGTTTGGTTATGTTACGTTTCGCTCGGTTAGGATAGGCTATTCCGACATTTTTGCCTTGCACAGCAACACTGTTGATTACTGTGATCTACTGTGCCATATTCCATTCAGCTTTGCTCTGGTGAAGCCATGTGCAGTGGTAGCGGCACGTCATGTTGGGTTTAGATATGTTA
>NW_017041777.1:0-221 GCF_001483705.2 Eufriesea mexicana | reverse complement strand
TGCTGTAGAATATGGCTGGAAAAATCAATTTTATTTACATTTTCGACTAATATCGTGGTGAGGTAACTTTCTTGCAAAAATAAGGAGGACGGATTCTATTGGCGTGCTATAGCCATTGCAATGCCATAAAAGCTGGCTGGAAAATACAACTTTATTGGCATTTACGACTAATATCGTGGTGAGCTAACTTTCGTGCATAAATAAGGAGGAAAGATTCTATT
>NW_017041776.1:0-221 GCF_001483705.2 Eufriesea mexicana | reverse complement strand
GTCTGGTCATGTTACGTTGCGTTAGGTTACGATTGCACATGGTACGTTTGGCTAGGTTGGGTTGGGCAACTTTGTCTTTCGTGCTATCGACTGCTGTTCCGTCGATTTCTGTGCTCTAGTGTGCTCTAATATGCCCCGCTTGGCACTGGGGCGGCCAAAAATAGTGGTCTCGGCACGTTAGGTTTGGCAATGTTACATTTCGTTTGGTGAGGTTTGGACGG
>NW_017041775.1:0-221 GCF_001483705.2 Eufriesea mexicana | reverse complement strand
ATTTTTATCGCGATCTAACGAGAGCTGATCGGTTTTATTTTTAATCTTATTTTCATTTTATTCTCGTTTTATTTTTGTTACGGGATGAAAATTTTTGTTTGCACCGTGGCTATCTTCGACGGATTATCATTGGTCGATTTGACTTTATCCTTAAAAGGGTAACAAAAGTATTTTAACAGTGCTGCCGGTAAAAAGATTAGTCGCATCGGAGACGTGTAAAT
>NW_017041774.1:0-221 GCF_001483705.2 Eufriesea mexicana | reverse complement strand
GTTAATAATCGATTCGCCTAAGATTTGTTTAACGCGTTAAACGCCAACGGTTTACGTGCCGTTACGTTTACCCCACAGTTAGTCGCCATGCGGGCCCTTCCAGACCATATGGACCGGCGGGGCCCGAACGGTTAGCCTAGCGTCGGTCCCTAGGGATAGGCGCGGCGTTTAATACGTTAAGTGCCCAGCCCGTTTTGCTTGCCGTTCCGTTCAGGCTCAGA
>NW_017041773.1:0-221 GCF_001483705.2 Eufriesea mexicana | reverse complement strand
TTCAAAAATTGGTTAGAACAGAACAAATATAAATTAAAAATGTAGTATCCGCGAACACTGGTGTCAACTATGGCACCATTGAAGAGACAAGTGTCGGTCACTGATGACCACCATGATAGTCAACGTGTTAAAAGTAACGCGTCTCAGAGATGAGAGTTCAAGTGTACTTTGTTATATGGTTTTTTCGTATTTTTGCAATTCTCATGCTATTCAAATTTGAA
>NW_017041772.1:0-221 GCF_001483705.2 Eufriesea mexicana | reverse complement strand
TGGCAAATTAACACTACCCTCATGCACGACGAAGAAGATCGTCAAAGCTAATTTCCAAATATCTAATCACCTGACACTCTTCTCCACAATTCTAAAGACGATTAAAACAGCTCTTCTGAACGAAGAGTAAGTGTGAAAGAGAAGGAAAGGAGAAGAAAAGGAGGGGATGTATTTCATTTGGGACCTGCTAATGGAGTGGCTCAAGCAGTAGCGACCATAGT
>NW_017041771.1:0-221 GCF_001483705.2 Eufriesea mexicana | reverse complement strand
TAGTGGTATCGCCATGTGAGGTTGAGCAATGTCACGTTCGGTTACCTTAAGTTTGATTAGGATCGGTCAGCGTATTTTTGACTTTCGTGCTATAAACTGTTGTTCGGCGGACTTTTGCGATCTACTGTGCTCCAGTATGTTCTACTTGGCGCTGGGCCGGCCATCAACATTGGTCTCGGCACGTTAGTTTGTGATGGGTGACATTCGGTTGTGTTACGTTT
>NW_017041770.1:0-221 GCF_001483705.2 Eufriesea mexicana | reverse complement strand
AATATAATTCTTGGCAACTCATGGCTCCATGCTGGTGATATTCCATGAGTCCAATATTTTTCTGCTATCGCACGTGCCTGAGTTGAAAAAACAATGGCACAACTTACACTATTTAATTACAACTGATGGTTATGTTAATACAAAGACTTACATTCTTTTGCGTGATGCAGGGTCAACCTGCATGGACACAACAATACTTCCAGCATTTGTTTGCCATTTTT
>NW_017041769.1:0-221 GCF_001483705.2 Eufriesea mexicana | reverse complement strand
AGGGTACGTCTATGTAATCGTGTTGTTGGAATCTTGGATTGCTAAGGTTCATTGAGAATGACGATGTGATCAGATTCACGATCATTAAGATGGTTTCTGGCTATGTTTTATGCTTCATAAGACTCAGCTGTAAAGATACGTCTATGTAAGCATGTCACTTATGCTAAGGTTCTTTGAGAATGTTGACTTTATGAGATCATGAGAGACGCGACTAACGATCA
>NW_017041768.1:0-221 GCF_001483705.2 Eufriesea mexicana | reverse complement strand
GCTTCGAATTTTGTGCTCTACGCTGTTGTTCGGTGGATTTCAGGGACCTATTGGGCCCTACTACTTTCTGCTTTGCCCTGTGGAGTCCAGCAACAGTGCCGCGGAACGTTATGGTACGTTAGGCTACATTAGGTTTCGTTACGTTCGTCTGGGTCGGCTTCGGTTAGCTTTGACTCTTCTGCCGCACGCTGCGAATCTATAGATCTCTGTGCTCTACTCTC
>NW_017041767.1:0-221 GCF_001483705.2 Eufriesea mexicana | reverse complement strand
AGATTCTATAGCATTGCGGTTGTTTTAGCTTGCCAATATAACCATTCCTCCTTGTTTATGCAAAAAAGATAGCTCACCACGATATTAGTCGATAATGTCGATGAAGTTGAATTTTCAATGCAGATTCTATAGCATTGCAATGGCAATAGCACGCCAAAAGAATCATTGCCCCTTATTTATGCAAGAAAGATAACTCACCACGATATTAGTCGAAAACGTCA
>NW_017041766.1:0-221 GCF_001483705.2 Eufriesea mexicana | reverse complement strand
TCGATACTTCCATCCATCCATACATATAAACATCCATACATCCATACATACTTAAACCCGTCCTTCCACCCCTCAATCCACCCATACATATATCCATGCATACGTCCATCCACCGGTTCGTCCATAGATCCACCCATTCATACATACATCAATACGTGCATCCATACATACACCCATACATACATCCATTCATACATACACACATACACCTTCACATACAT
>NW_017041765.1:0-221 GCF_001483705.2 Eufriesea mexicana | reverse complement strand
TCATATTATTGTTTTTTATATATTATATATATTATTACATATTGAAATATTATATTTGTTGGTATCATGTAAATTGGGATAATTAGTATTCTTTGTATTAGGATAATACATGTTAGTACTGTATATATTTGTGCTATATATATCTTAACGATAAAATCCACTACACCATACAGATTGGTATTATATACAGGGTGTCCCAAAGAAACGTACACACTTTAATA
>NW_017041764.1:0-221 GCF_001483705.2 Eufriesea mexicana | reverse complement strand
GATAGAATTTCAGCGTATAGCAGAAGGGTCAAAGCTGCCGAAGTTTAACTCATGCTAGCATAAGATATCTGAACGTAACATAACTCAACCTAACGTACCGCGGCCACTAATTGTACCAGGGCACATTAGAGCGCAGTCGAGCGGAGAAATCCGCTGAATAGCGGTGAATAACATAAAAGTCATAGCCACCCTATCCTAACCTAGCAAAACGTAACATAACC
>NW_017041763.1:0-221 GCF_001483705.2 Eufriesea mexicana | reverse complement strand
GGCGTGTCCTGTCTGTTTGTGATCGGCTTGGGTAGCTTCGTCTCTTCTGATATACACAGCGATTATATGGATTTCTGCATTCTACATTCCACTAATGCGTTCCGCTTGACTCTGTGTAGGTCAGCAATAGTGGTCGCTGCACGTTAGGTTGACTTATGATACGTTTGGTTATGATACGGTTGGTTAGGTTACGAGAGGATGACTTTGACTTTAGAGGCATT
>NW_017041762.1:0-221 GCF_001483705.2 Eufriesea mexicana | reverse complement strand
TGGCTAGGTTGGCTTCGACTCTTGTGTTGTACTCTGCAACACGGTTAACTTCTGCGCACTGCTACGCTCTAATGCATTCTCCTTGTCTATGTGGGGCCAGCAATTGCGGCCTCGACATATTAGGTTGAGCTAGGATCGCTTGGGCATGTCACGTTTGACTGTGTTATGGCAAGTTCCTTTGACTTTCGTGCTATACACTTCTTTTCGGCGGATTTGTGCGA
>NW_017041761.1:0-221 GCF_001483705.2 Eufriesea mexicana | reverse complement strand
TATGGATATGTGGGTGGATGAATGGATGGGTGGGCGGACGGAACAACGGATGTATTTATGGATGTATGTAAGTGTGTATGTATGCATGTGTGTATGGATGTATGTATGGGGGTATATATGGATGTATGTTTTGATGTATGTATGGATGTATAGATGGATGTATGCACGGATGGATGGTTGTATCGTTGGACGGATTTATTGATGTATGGATGTGTGGAAGT
>NW_017041760.1:0-221 GCF_001483705.2 Eufriesea mexicana | reverse complement strand
GTGTGGTCGGAATATCTTTGACTTTTGTGCTACACATTGCTTTTGGGTGTATTTCTGCTCTCAACAATGCTCTTCTACTCTACTCGACTACGGGAAGGCCAGAAATAGAGGCCCCGGCGCGTTATGTCAACTTATGCTACGTTTGGCTGTAAAACGTTTGGTCAGGGTAGGAGAGGGTACATTGACTTTTGTGCCATACGCAACATTTCGGAGGACTTCCG
>NW_017041759.1:0-221 GCF_001483705.2 Eufriesea mexicana | reverse complement strand
GCCCAACTCAGCATAACGTGCCGAGACCACGGCATCTGGCCTCCCCTAAGCCAAGCAGAATATTGTAGAGCACAGTAGATCGCAGGAGTCCACCGAGTAACTGTGTACTGCACGAAAGCCAAAGCTACCGTCTCCAAACTTAACCTAACCTAGACTAACCAAACGTAACCTAGCTCATTCCAACGTGCCGCGGCCGCTATTACTCGCCTCCCCAGAGTAGA
>NW_017041758.1:0-221 GCF_001483705.2 Eufriesea mexicana | reverse complement strand
GGTCATGTTAGGTTTGCTGGGTTAGGTTGGGATACCGTTGACTTTCCTGCTGTTCATTGAAACCCTATGGACGTCTGCGCTCTACGCTCATCTAATATGTTCATCTTGACTCTGGTGAGCGCAGCATTGGCGGCTTCGGCACGATAGGTTTGGTTAGTTTACATTTCGCTTGGCTAGGTTAGGTTTGGTTTGGTTAGGATAGCTTTGACTTTTCTGATTTA
>NW_017041757.1:0-221 GCF_001483705.2 Eufriesea mexicana | reverse complement strand
GAATTTTTATAATAATATAGTATATGCAGGTTTAATAATAAGTATGAAAAAGAGAGTAAGTTCTGATATATATCTTAAAAATTTTTGGGATTCTCTTGGAAAAAGATTTTTAAGTATGTCTGGATTAAAAATTTATTCAATATTAGTAGATTTATTTTGGAAAGATATTAACCAGTTTGAATTATTATTTTGAGTTGGATATTTTTATTTTTACACTTTAT
>NW_017041756.1:0-221 GCF_001483705.2 Eufriesea mexicana | reverse complement strand
TAGTAGAGCACAGTAGATCACAGGAATCCGCCGAAAAGCAGTGCAAAGCACGCAAGTCGTAGTGGCATACCCTAACCTAGCCAAACATGACATAACCAAACGTAGCCAAGCATAACCTAACATGACGAGGCCACAACTGCTGGCCTCCACAGAGGCAGACAGTATGTACTAGAGCGCAGTAGCGCGCAAAGGTCAATCGCATTGCTGTGAATAGCGCAATA
>NW_017041755.1:0-221 GCF_001483705.2 Eufriesea mexicana | reverse complement strand
GTCATGCAGAGTATAGTAGAGCAGCGAAGAGCGCAGGAATTCACCGAACATCAGTGTAAAGCCAACATGTGGAAGCTATCCTATCATAACCAAGCCAAACGCAGCTTTACCGAATGCTGTTTAACAGAACCTAATACGCCGAGGCCACAATTGCTGGATGCCCCAGCGCTAATCAGGGCATATTAGAGCGCAGTAGGGCGCGGAAGTCCACCGAATAGCTG
>NW_017041754.1:0-221 GCF_001483705.2 Eufriesea mexicana | reverse complement strand
ATGGAGGAAAGATCCTTTTCGCGTGCTATAGCCGTTGCAATGCTGCAGAATCGGGCTGGAAAGATCAATTTTATTCACATTTTCGACTAATATCGTGCCGAGCTAGCTTCCTTGCATTAGTATGGAGGAAGGATCCTTTTGCCGTGCTATAGCCATTCCAATGCTGCAGATACGGGCTGGAAAATTCATTTTTATTTACATTTTCGTCTGATATTGTGGTG
>NW_017041753.1:0-221 GCF_001483705.2 Eufriesea mexicana | reverse complement strand
ATGCATTACACATGCTACATGGTATTGAAGAGGAAATAGAATCGATTAGCTGACGAATTTGTGATCTATTGTCAAAAGGATTACAGAGAGACAATTTTAGAGTGTTAATAAATTCCATGACACATTTTACTTGGCAAACGTCTATTCTCGTGTTCAAGAATCATGGAACCCTCTAGACTCTACACTTCACGTATGCTTGGAGACATGGGAAAGGACATAGG
>NW_017041752.1:0-221 GCF_001483705.2 Eufriesea mexicana | reverse complement strand
CAGGTCAGGTCAGGTCAGGTCAGTTCATGTCAGGTCAGGTCATGTCAGCTCAGATGCTGTCAGATCAGGTCAGTTCAGGTCAGGCCAGATCATATAATGTCAGGTCAGGTCAGGTCAGGTCAGTTCATGTCACGTCAGGCCAGGTCAGGCAATGTCATGTAAGGTCAGTTCAGGTCAGGTCATGTCATGTCAGGTCAGGTCAGGTCTGGTAAGGTCAGGTC
>NW_017041751.1:0-221 GCF_001483705.2 Eufriesea mexicana | reverse complement strand
GTATATATCTATGGATGTGTGGATGGATGGAGGTATCTATGGATGGAGGTACGGATGAAAGGATTTACGTATGTGCGGATGGATGGATGTATGTACGTATGGATGTGCGAATGTATATATGTACGGATGTTTGGATGTATGGATGTATATATGTATGGATGTATGGATGTATATATTTACGGATGTATGCATGGTGGATGTACGAGTGGATGGATATATGG
>NW_017041750.1:0-221 GCF_001483705.2 Eufriesea mexicana | reverse complement strand
GTCACGGCACGATAGGTTGGGTTACGCTACGTTTGGAAACGATACGACTGGCTTGGATAGGATTGGATGTCTCAGACTTCTGTGCTATACACTGACATTCATTGCATATCTGCGCTCTATGTTGTTCTGCTATGCTCTGGTCGGCTCTGGTGATGCCTGGAATAGTGGTCGCGGAACGTTGGGTTGAGTTAGATTACGTTTGGCTCGGTTAGGGTACGTTG
>NW_017041749.1:0-221 GCF_001483705.2 Eufriesea mexicana | reverse complement strand
TTGGTTAGGATATACCTGGTTTGGATACGGTGTCCTAGACCTTTGTGCTATACACTGATATTCAGTGCACTCCTGCGCTCAACATTGCTCTACTATACTCTGCTCTACTCAGGGGTGGCGAGACGTAGCGATCGCGGAACGTTACGTTGAGTTATGTAAGGTTAGGCTATGTTTAGTCGGGGTAGATTTGACTTTCGTGCTATACCCTGTTATACCGTGGA
>NW_017041748.1:0-221 GCF_001483705.2 Eufriesea mexicana | reverse complement strand
CAAATTAAGCCAACGGATAGAGTACCGTCATGATAGCTATACATCGTACTGTGTTGCCAGGTACTAATGCCACGTGCGGTATTGGAGCTGCCTTTTGTCATTCTAGAATAGCTGTAGAATCTAAATCATTACTGCACAGATTAATTCATTGGCTAACGTGCTTTGCTGCTGGATGGGCTAAGAACCGTATCGTCAATCGGAAATATCCCCAGCAATAACCG
>NW_017041747.1:0-221 GCF_001483705.2 Eufriesea mexicana | reverse complement strand
ACATCCATACATCCATACATCCATAAATCCATACATACATCCATACACAAATAACTCAAATACGTCCATACATTCAATCATACATACATCCATACATGCATAAATCCGTACATGCATACATCCGTACATCCATCCATCCATACATCCATCCGTCCATTCATCCATGCACCCATACACACATCAACACACAGATCCATACATACACGCATACACTCATACAT
>NW_017041746.1:0-221 GCF_001483705.2 Eufriesea mexicana | reverse complement strand
ACCACGATATTAGTCGAAAATGTAAACAAAACTGAATGTGCCAGGCACATTCTATGTCATTGCTATGGCTATAGTACGCCAACAGAATCTTTCCTCCTGATCTATGGAAGGAAGTTAGCTCACCACCATATTAGTCGTAAATGTCAATAAAATTCATCTTTCCAGGCAGATTCTTTGGCATTGCAATGCCAATAGCACGAAAATAGAATCTTTCCGCCTTA
>NW_017041745.1:0-221 GCF_001483705.2 Eufriesea mexicana | reverse complement strand
AGCCGAGAGAAGAAAGTAAATGCAGAGCAAATTGATCAAAATAAACCTTCACGCGATAAATTCGAATTTAACGTGTTTGTCAGCTTACCAAAACTGTCCGCTTATAAGGACACTATTGTTCTAACACTCACAAAATAGTGCAATGGTCAGTTCACCACTTCACCTATAATATTGCGGATAGTGAGACTCGTAGTAAGGATATCGGGTCATACACGAATATC
>NW_017041744.1:0-221 GCF_001483705.2 Eufriesea mexicana | reverse complement strand
CATGCACACATACATGCGTACATACATCCATACATACACCCATATACAAATACATACAAACATCCACACACATCCATACATACATCCGTTCATACGTCCACGCATGCATCCATCCACCCATATAGACATTCATCCATTCACCCATCCTTCAATGCATACATCCACCTATCTATCCGTCCATCCAATCATCTGTCCAGCCACACACCCATTCATCCACCCAC
>NW_017041743.1:0-221 GCF_001483705.2 Eufriesea mexicana | reverse complement strand
CTAACCTAGCCCTTCGTTACATAGCCAAACGTAACCCAACACAATATAATGTGCCGTGATCACAATTGCTGGCCTGCCCAGAGCCATGCAGAAAATATATTTGAATAGTGGGACGTGTATATCCACAGAATAGCAGTGCATATCTGAAAAGTGTAAGGAGCCCAAACATTACACGAACCATAGAACCTAACCAAACATAGCCTAACCAAACGTAACGTGCT
>NW_017041742.1:0-221 GCF_001483705.2 Eufriesea mexicana | reverse complement strand
GGAAGGATTCTATTGGCGTGCAATAGGGATTACAATGCAATAGAATCTTCCTGGAAAATTCAAATTTATTGACATTTTCCGCTAATATCGTGGTGAGCTAACTTTATGTATAAATAAGGAGGAAAGATCCTTATGGAGTGCTTTAGCCATTGCAATGGAGTAGAATATGGCTGGAAAATCAATTTTATTGCCATTTTCGACTAATACTGTGGTGAGTTAAT
>NW_017041741.1:0-221 GCF_001483705.2 Eufriesea mexicana | reverse complement strand
CGCACTACGGTGCGCAACTAACTTGGCACGTTAGTATGATCTATGCCACGTTCGGCTGGATTATGCTAGCTTGGGTTAGGTTTGGATAGCTTTGACTTTCATGGTATACACGGCTATTCGTTGGACTTCTGCGCTCTACTGGGCTCTACTATATTCTTCCCGACTCTGGGGAGGCCAGCAATAGTGGCCGTGGCTCGATATGTTGATTTATGTTACGTTTT
>NW_017041740.1:0-221 GCF_001483705.2 Eufriesea mexicana | reverse complement strand
TTCTTTGTTTTAGAAAGTAAATTTCTGAAATTTCACGAAATTTATGTGAAGGAAAAACAGGATTATGGGAAGTGTTTAAAAAAACACCACACAAAAGTAACACGATCGTGATTGGTATTTTAAACACATGAGAAGTTCAACGAAATTCATGTAGAACAGAGAAAGAGAAAAAAGAAAGGTATTTTTAATAAAAATTATGATGTTATATCGTATCTTCGACA
>NW_017041739.1:0-221 GCF_001483705.2 Eufriesea mexicana | reverse complement strand
TAAAAAATTCGACAGTGATTGTTTCCGGTTCCATTTCGTCCATTTTCGTGACCGAAGAATTTCGTGGTTACGTCACTATTGGGACGAATTTCTCACGATTGTTTGCTCAGTGAGTACCCATTTTCCGTGGAAAAGTCAAGATAGAGGCGTGTGCCATCTTCCTGCAACGAATAGTAAAACTCACGACGGAAGAAATGGTAGAGCTTCGTTAAAAATTTCGC
>NW_017041738.1:0-221 GCF_001483705.2 Eufriesea mexicana | reverse complement strand
CATGCATCCATACATACATATATAGAAACAACCATACTTACATCCATGCATGCATCCGTACATCCATCCATCCATACACCCACACATCCATACATCCATACATACATACATCCGTACGTATAAAAATCCGTACACCCATTCATCCGTACATCCATACGTTCGTACATCAATCCATCCATACATCCATCCATCCATACAATCATTCATCCATACATACATCC
>NW_017041737.1:0-221 GCF_001483705.2 Eufriesea mexicana | reverse complement strand
TACCATTGAAACGCTATAGAATCTTCCTGGAAAATTCAATTTTATTGATCTTTTCGCCTTATAGCTTAGTGAGGTAACTTTATTGCATAAATCAGGAGCGTAGATTCTACTGGCGTGTTATATGCATATCAGTGCTTTAGAATGTGGCTGAAGAACTGAATTTTATTGACATTTCCTGCTAATATTGTGGTGAGCTAACTTTGTTGCATAAATAAGGAGGA
>NW_017041736.1:0-221 GCF_001483705.2 Eufriesea mexicana | reverse complement strand
GACGCGGGTGCCCACAGGCGAGCCCCGAAATCGCAAACGATACTTGTGACGCCACAATTATGGGCCATGGACACCAACGGTTGGATCTCGGACCCTGCCTGACCTGAAGTGGCCCGAGAGAAATACGGGGGTACCTCCCCGGAGTGTTCTCCTCTGATTGACAACAGAGTCAAGTGTTAGGGGTTGGTTTCCTCGTTTGGTTGGACCAAGTCTGTTCGGAC
>NW_017041735.1:0-221 GCF_001483705.2 Eufriesea mexicana | reverse complement strand
CTTGTATAAATAAGTAGGAAAGATACCATTGGCGTGCTATAGCATTTGCAATGCTATAGAATCCTCCTCGAAAATTCAACTTTATTGATATTTTCGAATAATATCGTTGTGAGCTAACTTTCCTGCAGAAACAAGGAGGGAGAATTCTATTGGCGTGCTATAGCCATTGCAATACTGTAGAATCCGTCTGGAAAATTCAATTTTACTAACATCTTCGACAA
>NW_017041734.1:0-221 GCF_001483705.2 Eufriesea mexicana | reverse complement strand
GAGATTAACTTGAGCTTGTTTAAAGCAAAATCATATCTAATTCAAGATGATATTGTGACTGAGTTTTGCCAAAATTTAAAAAGATTTTTTGGGCTAATTTTGACCTAAATTAGATCAAAGTTGGACTTATCTTACGACTGAGTTCGATATACAGGGTAAACCATTTAACGCGACCACTTCGATCATTTTCATTTTTAGTAAATTCGTCTTTTTTATCCTTA
>NW_017041733.1:0-221 GCF_001483705.2 Eufriesea mexicana | reverse complement strand
TCAGGTCAGGTCCGGTCTCCTCTGGAAAAGTCAGGTGAGTTCAGTTCAGGTCAGGAGATGACAAGTCAGGTCAGGACAGGTCAGGTCAGCTCAGGCCAGATCAGTCATGACGGGTCAGGTCAGGTCAGGTCAGGTCAGGTCATGTCATGTCTGGTAAAGTGAGGCCAGGCCAGATCATGTCGGGTCAGGTCAGTTCAGGTATGGCCGGTTAAAGTCAGGAC
>NW_017041732.1:0-221 GCF_001483705.2 Eufriesea mexicana | reverse complement strand
CTCTAATAAGCTCTGATTGGCTCTGGGGTTGCCAGTAACAGTGGTCTCGGCTCGTTATGGCGGCTCATGTTACGTTCGGCTAGGTTGCGTCAGGCTAAGTTTGGTCAGGGTTGCTATAACTTTTGTGCTGTATAACGCCATTCGGTGGATTTTTGCTATCTACTGTGCTCTGGCTTGTCCTGCTTTGCTCTGGGGAGGGCAGTAATAGCGTTCTCGGCTCG
>NW_017041731.1:0-221 GCF_001483705.2 Eufriesea mexicana | reverse complement strand
AGCTTGGTGAATACATCGCCTAGCGCCTTCAATCCAATGGCAAGTACAGCCACCTACTTGCCATAGAATAGGTCTTTTCAAATTCTATAACCTGTTGTAGCTTGGTGAATAGATCGCATAGCGCCTTCAAACCGATGGCATGTACAGCCATCTACTTGCCAGAGAATAAGTCTGTTCAAAACCAATAGTCTGTTATAGCTTGGTGCATAGATCGCTTAACG
>NW_017041730.1:0-221 GCF_001483705.2 Eufriesea mexicana | reverse complement strand
TCCAAACGTAGCCTAACTCAACCTAACATGCCGAGAATACAGTTTCAGGTCTCCTCAGAGCCATGCAGAGCATATCAGAGCAGAGAAGGGCGCAAAATCCTCCGCATTACAGTGTATAGAACAGAGGTCGAAGATACCATAACCCAACCCAAACAAAGCGAACCTAACCGAATGTAACATAACTCCACCTAACCGCCCTACACCACTGGCGCTGACCTCCA
>NW_017041729.1:0-221 GCF_001483705.2 Eufriesea mexicana | reverse complement strand
GGCCAGCGTTAGTGATCGCGTCAGGTTAAAGTGAGTTAGGCTACGTGTGTATAGGTTATGTTACGTCAGGGTAGGTTCGTATATCTTTGACTTCTGTGCTTTACACTGCAATGCGACAGATTTCTGCGCCCACATTGCTCCCCTGTGCCCTGCTCGAATATCGGGATGAGGGAAATAGTGCTCGTGGCACGCTGGGTTAGGTTAGGTTACGTTTGGTTGGG
>NW_017041728.1:0-221 GCF_001483705.2 Eufriesea mexicana | reverse complement strand
TGGGTGGCCGGTAACTATGACCGCGGCACGTAAAGGTGAGTTAGGTTACGTTTGATTAGGGTGGGTCAGATTGGGTTAGGTCAGGATAGCACTGACTTTTGTGCTCAAAACAACTAGTCTATGCACGTCTGCGCCCTACTGTGCTCTATCACACCCTGCTGGCTTCTGAGGTCGCCAGCAATAGTGATCGCAGCACGACAGGTTGAGTTATATTAATTTTC
>NW_017041727.1:0-221 GCF_001483705.2 Eufriesea mexicana | reverse complement strand
GGCCTATTCTCTGACAAGTAGACGGCTGTACTTGTCATTGGATTGAAGGCGTTAGGCGGTCTACATACCATGATATAGCAGGTTATAGATTTTGTATAGACCTATTCTTTGGCAAGTATCTGGCTGCACTTGCTATTGGATTGAAGGCGTTAGACAAACTATTCTCCAAGCTACAACAGGTTACAGATTTTGAATAGACCTATTCTCTGGCAAGTAGATGG
>NW_017041726.1:0-221 GCF_001483705.2 Eufriesea mexicana | reverse complement strand
TATTATATAAGAATCAAATTCAATATTATTAAATTCTGGATATTCATATGATCAATATCATTGGTGACCAATTGATTTAATTGAAAAATAAGGATTTAAAAATTCATCAATATAATATAAAATTTTTAAAGATGGTAAACAAAGAAATAATAAAATAATTATAGGAATGATTGTTCAAATTATTTCAATTAAATGATTCTTTAATAAATATAAATTGATAT
>NW_017041725.1:0-221 GCF_001483705.2 Eufriesea mexicana | reverse complement strand
ATGCTACTGGCGAGCTATAGCCACTTCAATGCTTCAGAATCGGGCTGGAAAATATATTTTTTTGACATTTTCGACTAATATCGTCGTGCCCGCCGTCCTTGCATAAATAAGGAGGAAAGATTCTATTGGCGTGCTATGGCTATTTGCAATGCAATAGGATCTGTCTCGAAAATTCAATTTCATTAACATTTTCGACTAATATCGTGGTGAGCTAACATCCT
>NW_017041724.1:0-221 GCF_001483705.2 Eufriesea mexicana | reverse complement strand
TCTCTCTCCAACTCTGTTTGGTTCTGGGAGGCCAGAAATAGCGGTATCGCCACGATAGGTAGGTTCAGGTTACGTTTGACACTATTAGGATTGGACAAGCTAGGATAGGATAGCTTCGGCCTTTATGCTGTACACAGCCATTCGGTGCAACTCTGCGCTCTACATTGCACTAATACGCTCTGTTTGGCCCTTGGGAGCCCAGATGTAGTGGTCTCGGCACG
>NW_017041723.1:0-221 GCF_001483705.2 Eufriesea mexicana | reverse complement strand
ATGATGGAGAATCGTATATAAATCCTCGTATTCTTTACATCGGATGTTTCACGTTCCCAAGCATTCTTCACTTATCGAAATCTTTACTTTTACAATGCGACTACTAATCTTGTCAAAAGCACTGGTCTCGGAATTTTCCTTTCTGTAATTACTGGAAGCATATACCTGTATTAGAAGAAAAAGATAAAGGTCAATTCATATTGAAATAAAATTATTGATAT
>NW_017041722.1:0-221 GCF_001483705.2 Eufriesea mexicana | reverse complement strand
GCGAATATGATAACATACGAAATACCTGTAATTCGTGTTCCGCTAAAGAATGATGCTAAAAGTCAGCGTTTAAATCGTATTTTAATCCTGACACTCTTGTTTCCATCCTCCCACATCAGAACAATGCACGTTTCAAAATTTTGTATTTATTCCCTTCAAATAGAATTATGATACGTGTTTAAATTGTTAATGATGCAAAATATAGACGTTAATGAATATCA
>NW_017041721.1:0-221 GCF_001483705.2 Eufriesea mexicana | reverse complement strand
TGTGGAGGGTAGCATTGGTGGTTGCGGCACGTTCGCTTGTGGAAGGTTACTTTTGCGTACGATTGGTTAGGTAATGTTTGGTAAGGGTGGCTCTGACTTCTGTGCTATGTACAGCTATTCGGCGGATTTCTGCGCTCTAATGTGCTCTAGTACTAACCGCTTGGCCGTGGGACGGCCAGCAGTATTGGTCTCGGCAAGTAAGTCTGAGCTAAGTTGCGTTT
>NW_017041720.1:0-221 GCF_001483705.2 Eufriesea mexicana | reverse complement strand
CACTGCTATTCGGTGGATTTCTGCGCTACAATGCGCTCTAACATGCTCTGCTTGGCTTTACGATGGCAATAAAAGGCGGTCGCGGCTTATTATATTTAGTTATGCTACGTTTGGGTAGGTTAGGTTATGCCAGGTTAGGATTGGTTATCCCCGACTTCAGTGCTATTCACTGATATTCGGTGGGTTTCTGCGATCAACATTGCTCTGCTATACTCTGCTTG
>NW_017041719.1:0-221 GCF_001483705.2 Eufriesea mexicana | reverse complement strand
AACATTACCAAACCCAGACTAACATAGCCTAACCAACCATAACCTAACTCAACCTAACGAGCCTAGACCACTATTTCTGGCCTCCGCAGCGCCAGACCGGATAGTCAAGAGCACAGTAGAGTGCAGTAATCGACCGCATTGCAGTGATTGGTACAAATGTCGAAGGTATCCCGACCAAACCAATCCTTACCTAACCTAACCTAACGAAAGGCATCTCCTTC
>NW_017041718.1:0-221 GCF_001483705.2 Eufriesea mexicana | reverse complement strand
TGGTACAACCACCAATAGAGCACTGTAGTCGTTGTATTAATCTGGTCTGTGATGATATAGGTTACAGTGCTATTCTGGAGTGTCAAAGTACAGATCCATTTAGGATCGAGGTATTACCAATGGAAATAAGAGAACCGATTACAGCCGTTATAACATGGCCGCAGCCGCAGGACTCATCTGCTTACTGATGATATAAATTCCACAGTAGTTCTAGAATAAGC
>NW_017041717.1:0-221 GCF_001483705.2 Eufriesea mexicana | reverse complement strand
TTCACACTAAAAAACCGAAAGTACTTTCTTGCCAACCCAATAGATCTTTATTGTTTTCCTATTGGATTACAAGGGTTCTTTATTCTCCATACATGTTGCTTATTTTATATAAAATATATAGCTACTATAACAACAATACAATATTAACGATATAACAACCTATGATACAACCATAATAATAACTTAACCTAACCTATAACAATAACTTAACGTAACCAAAC
>NW_017041716.1:0-221 GCF_001483705.2 Eufriesea mexicana | reverse complement strand
CTTTTCCTAAGTTAAATTAGTTTTATGAGTTTTGAGTTTGCGTTATTCTGTTCCTGTTGTTTTCTCAATTTTTGTTGCCTCAAAACCAATTTTCGCCATCCTACAATATTAATAACCTGTATATTACTAAACTATTCGTCTAAACACTCCTAAATCACTATAATAATATTGACACTCTTAAATCTCAATCTGTAACAACATCAAACAAATATTCCATTCCT
>NW_017041715.1:0-221 GCF_001483705.2 Eufriesea mexicana | reverse complement strand
ATGGATGGATGGATGTATGTGTGGATGGATGTATGGATGGATGGATGTACGGATGTAAGTATGAATGTATGTACGGTTGTATGTATGTATGGATGGATGGATTTATGGATGACTGTATGTATGAATGTATGAATGGGCGGTTGTATGGATGCATGGATCTATGGAAGGATGGCTGTATGGATGGATGTATGGATGTAAGGATGTATGCATGTATGCATGTA
>NW_017041714.1:0-221 GCF_001483705.2 Eufriesea mexicana | reverse complement strand
ATATTCCGCTTGGCTATGGGGAGGCCAGCAGTAGTGGTCTCGGCACGATACGTTCAGTTAGATTACGCCTGACTTGGCTAGGTTAGGATAGGATTGGTTAGGTTGGCTTCGTCTTTTGCGCTATACGCTGCTATTCCGTCGATATCTGTTCACTGCATTTCTCTACAAGCATCTGCCATTGTCTGGGAGGGGGGCAGCAATAGCGTTCGCCTCACGTTTGT
>NW_017041713.1:0-221 GCF_001483705.2 Eufriesea mexicana | reverse complement strand
TTATGGACTTTTGCACTATACACTGCTATCCGCCGATTTCTGCGCTCCACATTGTACTAATATTTTCTGCGTCGCCCTGGGAGGCCAGCAATCGTGGTCTCGGCGCGTGCGGTTGAGTTACACGTTTGTATAGGGTACGTTAGGTGAGGTTATGTTAAGGTATCTTTCACTTCTGTGCTATGCACTGCAAAGCGATTGACTTCTGCGCTTTACTGCTCTCC
>NW_017041712.1:0-221 GCF_001483705.2 Eufriesea mexicana | reverse complement strand
AATTTATCGATTATTTAAAAATTAGTATGTACTGTGACAGATGGGACATTTTTAATCATAGAACAAATCGGTTCAAAGAAATTTCAAATTTTCTATTAGATATGTTTGATTATGGCTATTTGTGAATCTTCCACTTGCTCAATTTTTACGTGGATCATTTGCAAATACTAAATCGTTTAACTCCACTTTTTGAAAAATCTTAAATATGAAAAGTTACGACT
>NW_017041711.1:0-221 GCF_001483705.2 Eufriesea mexicana | reverse complement strand
AAATCTTTGGATCCCCAAACCTAAACTATTGAATTTCCAATCCTAAAGCTTTGGAGTCCCAAACCTAAAGCTTTGGAGCCCCAAACCTAAATCTTTGGATCTCCAAACCTAAACTATTGAATTTCCAATCCTAAAGCTTTGGAGTCCCAAACCTAAAACTTTGGAGCCCCAAACCTAAATCTTTGGATCCCTAAACCTAAATCTTTGGAGCCCCAAACCTA
>NW_017041710.1:0-221 GCF_001483705.2 Eufriesea mexicana | reverse complement strand
CGACTAATATCGTGGTGAGCTAACTTTCTTGCATAAATATGGAGGAATGATTCAATTGGCGTGCTATAGCCATTGGAATGCTATAGAAGCTGTTTAGAAGATTCAACTTTATTCACATATATGACTATTGTCGTGGAGAGCAAACTTTCTTGCATAAATGAGGACGAAAGATTCTAATGGCGTGCTATAGCCATTGCAATGCTATAGAATCTGTCTGGAAA
>NW_017041709.1:0-221 GCF_001483705.2 Eufriesea mexicana | reverse complement strand
ATTCTGTTGGCATGCTATAGGCATTGCAATGCTATGGAATCTTGCTGGAAAATTCATTCTTATTGTCATTTTCTGTCAATATCGTGGTAAGCTAACTTCCCTCCCTAAGTAAGGTTGAAAGACCCTTCTGGAGTGCTATAATCATTGCAATGATATGTAATGTGCTTGGCAGTTTCGATTTTATCGACATTTTCAAGTAATATCGTGGTGAGCGATCTTTC